>NC_081183.1:1113572-1198078 GCF_029867415.1 Vicia villosa
GTTCCAATAAGGGGTACGTTGGGAAAACTTCCGCAACTGAAGATGATCTTAGTTTCGTCGTTGTCAGGACTACACCACTCAATGTTCGTATGAGTGAGAGATATGATTTTCTGTGACCAGTAAAGGCCATCCCTCATATTCCAGAAAGTGCTAGACTTCGGCAGGTGCGAAACGAACCATTCGTATAACAACGGTACGCAGCATGTGATTAATCCTCCTCGCTGCAGGTTTCTTGAATGCACAGAGTGATAAGCATCCGCAAGTAAGGTTGGAACTGGATTTCCAATTAAGAAGATCTTAATTGCGTTGATGTCGACGAAATCGTTAATGTTAGGGAACAAAAACAATCCGTAGATAAGCAAAGCCAAGAGTTCCTCAAAAGCGCTCATATCTTGGATGCTGACGAAGTACCGAGCTTGATCAAACAGGAATTTGGAGGGCAATCCTTGAATTCCTCCTCTACTCACCATATGAGTTCTGATGTCGACTACGTTCAAAGGAGTAGTTGCGGCAATGATAATGTCGTCAGGATTCTTTTCCAAACCGGAGTACGGATCTTGCGCGTACACGGGTATTCCAATCAGACGAGAGTACTTCTCTAACGTAGGCATGAGCTGATAATCTGGAAAGGTGAAGCAGTGATACGTTGGATCGTAAAACTGCACCAAGGTGGGAAGGATCCCATCCACCATGTTGGTATTGAGCAAAGGCAGAAGTTTTCCATACTTCTCCTTGAAAGCCTGGGGGTTGACCACCAGTTTTCCGAGCTTTCCCAGTTCCTCGACCTGGGGAATCTTGAAGGTGTATTTCCTAGCTCTCTTTCTTCCGTAATCCATAATATAGATCCTTAAGTCCTTTCTCCGTTTCTCTCTTTCTATGAAGTTCAAAACGTTCGTTATTTAGTTTCCTTGAAAAACGACTCGAAAGAGACTCTTTTTGTTTTTAGTTGTTTATTAATGAATGATGCATGAATGCATGAATGCACACACAAGAGTTTTAAACAAACATGGCGTTGAAGGGTATAGTGGTCATGAAGTCCAAACGCAATCCCCGCCCCAATGGTAAACTAAGGTTAAGGATTTTTGTACCTGTAGAACGGGTTCTAGGGGTCTCAGAGTTTTTGCTCAACCTTAAAGATACGTTGATTGGTATCTATAAGAGAGTTTTCTCTGAGTGTAGTATCTGCGTGACAATTACTTCCGTAATCACCGCTCTACGTCCTAAAAAAAAGGCTCTAAGTGGGGTTAATGTGTTTCTAGGTCCTCCTGGTACAAATCAGTCTCGGAATGCAGTGGTGCAGTTAATCACAACCAGCCAGGCAAATCCCAAGAGTAGACTTGGAAACCAAGATTAGAGGGCCTTCACCGGGAAGACATCCTCCATCCTATCTTATGTTGCACTCAAATCCGGGTATAGGATTTCTCACCACAAGGGGGAATCAAGCCCTTTCCCGATACAGAATAAACAAAATAAACAAATATATATGCAACAAACACATGATATGACACAGAGGTTAGGCAGGACCTCTCTTGTTTGAGGGGGAATTTGGCATCCCTAATTCCTCATTGGGGCTGGACCAGCAACAGGTCAACCATTGGTTTGGATGAAAAACCAAGGTTTTTAACACTTATATCCCCAGCAGAGTCGCCATTTTTCTGTGGTGTCGTTTTCTTTTACCTCCCCGTTTCACTTGGGAGGACGGCACGCTAAACCCTTCACGCAAAATTTGGAAGGAGAATGCGCCCGTGGTGGGATGAATTTTATTTCAGTTCTTCCTACGATATCACACGAACTTTCTTATTGGTCCTACGAGTAGGAAAGGGAAAAAAAGATCTCAACTAAACCCTAAGAGTTTGCTAAGTGTGGGGATTTCACCTAGACTAGAAATTCTGGAGTCCGGGGGGTCGGTTATACATAGGGAAGTGTTTAAACACCCTACATATCTGTAGTACTCTACAGGAACCTTCTCTGTGTCATTGTGATTGTGTTTATTGCTAATGATTGGGAAAGTTTCTCCTTTGTGTTAGGAGAGAGAATTGAATTGATTTAAAAAAGACAGACAGACAGACAAACTGACTATTTTTGGTATTTTATTAGCTCGCTGAGATTCCTTGTGAACCTCATGCCTACATATCCCTAGTGGAAGTCAGAGCTTAATGTAGTACGGGGAACTAACTAGGGAAATTACTTGTTTTTGGTGCCTTGCTTAAAGCTCAAGGTTGAAGCTTGGAATTAAATCTCTGTTTACAGTAAAGAGACATGAAATCATCTTTACAGAGAGGTATTTGTACTATTCTACCACAAACATTTAAAAGTGACAGAAAAGCTAAAAAATGATGTTTCATTAAGAGGGGAGTCTACTTGGTTGATCAAGTATGACAGCCATCGTGCCTGTAAAATGAAAGAAAGATGCTCATCCAAATTAGGGAAAGTGTACAAGTCTGGGGATGTGCCAGAGCATGTCTTTCAGAGTCCTAAATGGGAGACTTTGAATGAAATTGAAATTGAAATGTTTTTTTGTTTGAATGTGGTAGAGTAGTAAAAATATCTCTCTATAGAGATAAGCTATGTCTATTTACTATATGAAAGATTTGACTTTAGCTGGCTTGAATGAGGCCCAAGCTTGAGGCTTTTTGATTGACTTATTAATTATTATTGACTCTGGGAGATGACTCCACTGGGGATTAATTACAGGGTATTTTAGTGTTCTGTACAAAGCCCAGAATTGAGGCTGACTCTACTTAGGGAGACTCTATTTATGTGCCTTGTACAAAGCCCAAGGTTGTGGCTGATTGCTGAGGATAATTGAATGAATGACTCTATTTTATGTGCCTTGTACAAAGCCCAAGGTTGTGGCTGACTCTAGCTAGGGAAAACATTATTTTCTGCCTTGTACAAAGCCCAAGGTTGTGGCAGACTTTTAAATAAACTGAGTATGGATGACTCTATGGGGAAAAGATCCTAGGTGTTAGGAATCTTTGACACATGAAAATATGGTTTATCTGCCTTGTACAAAGCCCAAGGTTGTGGCTACTGAATGATGAAGAACTCACTGGGGAGACTCTATTATCTGCCTTGTACAATGCCCAAGGTTGAGGCTGACTCTTGACAGGGGAGTTTTATTGTTTGGGTGCCTTGTATGAAGCCCAAGGTTGAGGCTAACTGTTTTTTGTTGGTTTTGACTCTACTGAGGAGATTTTATTTATTGAAAGACTGTTTTTCTTTGGAAGCTAACCCTTTCCAGGGATTTTGACTCAGCTGGTGAATTTGTCTATTAAAAGACTGACTTTATCATGTTTTTGGAGGCTGACCCTTTCCAGGGGTTTTGACCTTTTTTGGGGAAATTATCTCCTAAGAGAAATGAATCTTTATTTTTTAATAATTGACTTTGGAGGCTAACCCTTTCCAGGGATTTTATTGAAATGATGGATTGATTTGGAGGCTAACCCTTTCCAGGGGTTTTATTAAAAAAATGAAAGAATGTGTGGAAGCTAACCCTTTCCAGGGATTTATAAAGAATGTGTGGAAGCTAACCCTTTCCAGGGATTTATAAAGAATGTGTGGAAGCTAACCCTTTCCAGGGATTTTGTGATTGAAAAATGGATGGCAGAAAGATTATCTAATGGAGACTTCTTGTTTAAAGCCCAAGATGAAGGCTGACACATGCTGAGGAGAAAATAAACATAGATCCTAGACTCTGCTAAGGAAGATTGATGGAGATAAGGGTGATAGAGACTGTCCATGTCTCTCATTCCAAAAGGTGTACTCAATGCAAAATTGAGACAAACTTAGCTTGTTTAAAGTCTGGTTTAAATTGGAAGAAACTCACCAGGGTAGGCTAAAAGGTGACTAAAGACCTGTTCCTATATTTATAAGAAACCTGATGGGTCCTTGTATACAAGCTCAAGAGGAAGATGGAAATGCTTTTAAGAAGCCTGTGGGTCCTTGTACAAAGCCCAAGAGGAGGCTAATCGAGGGTCCTTGTTATAGCACAAGAGAAAGCTATGTAGTTTTGAACTTATTTTGGCTCTAAGCAAATGGGTAAGAAGTTTCACCGGGAATAATTCCTCTTTGGGTGGATGTGTCCTATTATTTGGATTCTAAGGTTTTTGCCAAGATGTTTCACCGGGAATAATTCATCTTGGGGGTTTGAACTACAGATCTCTAATTAGGAAAGAGCCTTCACCGGGAAGACATTCTCAATCCTAGGTCATATTCCTATAATATATATATATAGTTTAACTGTCCTAAGGTTTATACTCAAACGTAGTTCTAAACTAATATATATGCACAGTTTATATTTGACAGTAATTTAAATAAAGACTGTAAATTGAAAGCTTGTAAAGCCTAACCTGGATGGAGTGGAGGCCTTTGGAGAAGTATGTACAAAGCCTCACCAGTAATTGGTTGTTTTGTTGATAACAGTTGAATATATATATGATAAACAGTTAATGGTTTTTGAAAACAGAAGAAGTGAAGATGGACAAAGGTCACATAGGTATCTGAAGAGTTTCACCGGGAATAATGCCCTTCAAATACCAGAAGAATGTTTTGAAAACAGAAAGAAGATTTTGAAAATACAGTTTTGAAAACAAGCTAAGAAGAGAAGGTTTTTGGGACTTACACTCTATTAGAGGCCCAGTACTTTACAGTACTGGTGTAAAAGCAATTTGAAAAAAATGATTTGGAATGATACAAGGTTTTGTTGTTTGAAAACCCTAATCATTTGATTTATTCGGAGATTGAAAACAGTTTTGAAAATTGACAAAAGTCAACTTAATTAAGGTAAAAATAAAGACTTTTAACTAATTAAGACCTAAACAATTAGGGTTTTATCATAAAATTATTTACAAAGTGACTAGGTTAAAATAAAGTGACAATATATATTTAAAGTATTTAAGAAAACACTTAAAAACATACTATTTTGAACCTAATTAAAATTCATGAAATAAATAATATTTTTATGATTTTTTTGACTATTCATAAAATAGATATATTAAATAATAGGTGTGTGAAAAATGAAGTGAAAATGATTTAATTTGATAGGTGAATTATTCATGTGAAGTTGTGAAGAAAATAAAAGAAATTATGTGTTAAAAAATAGTTTTTGGCCCTTGGAGGATTTGAACCCACGCCCTTGAAGTCACCAGCCCAAAACAACACCACTGAGCCAACGCGCGCTTGGTGATAATAACTCTCACTCAATTGGTTATGTTTCAAAACAAGTGCTAAATCATTGAAAAATAAAAGAATCAAAAAGTCTGGGGCGAGGGGGATTCGAACCCCAGACTTTGGACACGCGCAACACACAAACACTCTTTACCACTGGGCTGAAACGATTTAGTCGTTTATAAAACAACTTCCATTCAAAATAAAATAAACTTTGGCCCCAGATTCAAATTTTGCGCGCCATGGCCATAGTCATCTTCTTCCTCGAGCTCAAGAATTTTCAAAATCCTAACTCTCTGGTTTCTCAACTAAATGACATGATGTAAACATCAATCTTGTTCTAAATTTCCTCACGAATCCAGATATGTAACTAACATTTATTTATATGAACTATAGCTACCTAATTTCTCAGAAAACTCTAAGAACACATGAACCCTAAATTTGAAATTAAATGACAAACAGGATGAATAAATGAAAGATGATAGAGGGTTTTCAATCCTCTGATGATGCTAAACAAGATAGAATCGAGTTTTATCACAAAGAGTGCTTAAATTAAAGAGGTGAGGTTCAGAAACTTACCTCTGAAAATGGAGGTCGTGAGGATGATAGAGAGCACCTGGGCTTGAATGAATGATCTCAATAGCTTCCCTGAGACTCAATGATGCTAACTGAATGCTTATTGGAGCTTGAATCCTCCTGAATTGCTCTATGGACCTCCCTCGATTTCAGCTTCAAGTGAACATGGAGGTTGTTGAATTTGGAGTTACAGATGAGCTGCAGCCATCTGGTTAGCTTCACTATGACCTAAGGAGTGTGCCTGGATGATTGGCTTGGCTTGAAAACTCCTGAATTGTTCTGTGGTCCTCCAACTGCAAGTGCTCCAAAGTGAGAGCAACAATGGTGTTCCTCCACTTACAGAAGTGATCCAGGTGCTTGGATCACCTCAAATGACCTCCCTTGAGATGTTAGAATGTTCACTTCCCAAAGATGAGCTCTGGTTTGAAGAAATCGATTCTTCTTGCCAAAGAACTTTGAAAAACAATGAACATGAGAAGAGAAAGAGAAAGCAAGGAATATGGTTGCTTTGGTGTGTTTTTGAATGAGGAATGCCTCTGTATTTATAGGCAAATGGATGCAGATCAATTGGCTGTGGTGAGCTTGCTTAGTGTAGTGAGTTTGGTTTCTTAGCCATGAAGAAATTCAAAGAATCTCCAAAATGCAATGATGCATTTTCGGGCTAGCTTCCCCTATCCATTGATTCTATCTGATCTTAGGGGACATTTCAGATGCAAAGTGAGCTCTAATTGGTTGATGAGAAGATTCCTTGGGTGATTCATCAATTTGCCATAAATTCACAAATGTAATCATTACATAATCACATGTTCTTGTTTTTAGAATCTTCTTCAATTCTTATGGCATGGTGAAAATGAATGCATGGCATGGTTTCAGATGTGTTATGGGTCGTGTAGCATCCATAAGAGAGGTTATTTGCACAAAATTTGCAAAGTCCAAAAGTGTCCATGACCTATAATTTTACTTCATGAGGCCAACTTTGAACAAGCATAACTCTTAGCTCAAATTGAATTTGGAGAAGGTTGAACACAATTTGGAAAGCCCTAAACATCTACTTTAAATCATTAGTTTATGTCTTCTTCAGAATCATTTGGGAAATTTGTGAAAAATGAGCCCAAAGTTGGATGAAAACTAGGTTAAAACACTTAGAAAAATTTCTAAGTGTTTATGACCTAAACTTCAAAATTTCCAAAACTTCATAAATGATTGATCTTTTGAAAAAAGTTCCTTTGTAAGATGTTGTTTTATTTTGCAAGATCTACAACTTTCATGTTGGAAGTTTTTTGAGTTGTGTAGGTGAAATTTTGAGTTCTCACCATGCCTTCAAAAACCCTAATTCCCGACTTTTTGCTCCTTGATGAATTTCTTTGAATTTCTTTGGTCAAATGACTTTAATATCCATATATTGATGATATTGATCTTTGAAAGTCATTTTTTGAACAAAAACCTTAAAAGTCAAAGGTGATCCCATACAGTTGACTTTTGCCTGACAAAGTGAATTTTTGGACTTTTGTGTAGAAACAAGATCTTATACTCAAATGAATGATGTAAATGGATTATATTGAGGTAGTAGAGAATCTTGAATCATGTCTTGAGTTTTGGATTCATGCCCTGATTAAAAGTCAACTATCTTGGTGAATTAGGTCAAAACCCTAATTGTCGACCAGAGGACAATGATGAGTGTAGACTTTGAATTGAGGTGTAATGTCCAGTGGATCTTGTCATAAGAGTTATTTGAAGATGATTAATGTCTTTGAATGGTCTCTTGGGGCTTTTTAGGGTTTCCCAAAGGTGATCCCTGATTTTAGTCCTTGATAGGTTCCAAACCCTAGTCTGTTGATCTGAGTAATCCTGTGCTTAGATGACTGGGTGTCTTAATCAATCATAGGTGTAATAATGAGGCTTTTGAGTCTTATGATTGTATTAGAGACTAATCCCTTTATTGATTGATCCTTTGCCTAAGTTTTCTTGTCTTTGAACACCCTCGATTGAATGTCAGGCTGCTCCAGGTACTTGCTTTGACTTGATGAAAATCCTGAAGATATGTCATCTCAGGGGGGTCAAAAATTAGGGTATGACAATAGTCCACGTTTCTGGAGATGAGAAAGAAATTTGCAGAAATTGCTTATGATAGACCACGTTTTTCGAGAAGTGAAAGAAATTCCGGAAATTGCATATGATAGACCATGTTTTTGGAATAGGGCAAGTAATTCTAGAAATTGCATATGATAGTCCATGTTTTTGAAGAAGGGAAACAAATTTGAAGAAAATGCATATATTAGACCACGTTTTTGGATAAGTGAAAGAAATTATAGAAATTGCATATGATAGTCCACGTTTTTGGAGAAGGGAGAGAAATTTGGAGAAATTGCATATGATAGACCAAGTTTTTGGAGAAGGGAAAGAAAGTCAAGAAATTGCATCAGATAGTCCGCGTTTTTGGAAAAGGAAAGGAAATTCCATAAATTACATATGACAGTCCATGTTTTTTAAAGATGGGATGGAAATTCTAGAAATTGCATATGATAGTCCACGTTTTTTGAAAAGGGAAACAAAATCCAAAAATTGCATATGATAGTTCACGTTTTTGGCGAAGGGAAAGAAATTTCAAAAAATGCATATGATAGACCATATTTTTTGAAAAAGGGTAGAAATTCTAGAAATTGCAAATGATAGTCCATGTTTATGGAGAAGGAAAGTAATTCCTGAAATTGCATATGATAGTCCACGTTTTTGGAGAAGGGAAAGAAATTTGCAGAAATTGCTTATGTTAGACCACGTTATTGGAGTAGTGAAAAAAATTCTAGAAATTGCATATGATAGACCATGTTTTTGGAAAACGGAATGAAATTCTAGAAATTGCATATGATAGTCCACGTTTTTGAAGAAGGGAAAGAAATTATATAAATTTCATATGATAGTCCACGTTTTTGGAGAAGTGAACGAGATTTGCAGAAATTGCATATGATAAACCACATTTTTGGAGAAGGGAAAGAAAGTCTAGAAATTGTATATGGTAGTCCACGTTTTTGGAAAAGGGAAAGAAATTCCAGAAATTTCATATGTTAGTCCATGTTTTTTAAAGATGGGAAGGAAATTCTAGAAATTGCATATTATAGTCCACGTTTTTGGAAAAGGGAAACAAAATCCAAAAATTGCATATGATAGTTCACGTTTTTGGCGAAGGAAAAGAAATTTCAGAAATTGCATATGATAGACCACATTTTTTGAAAAAGGGAAAGAAATTCTAGAAACTGCATATGATAGTCCATGTGTTTGGAGAAGGGAAAGGAATTCCTGAAATTGCATATGATAGTCTACGTTTCTGGAAAAGGGAAAGAAATTTGAAGAAATTGCTTATGATAGACCATGTTTTTGGAGAAATGAAAGAAATTCTAGAAATTGCATATGATAGACCATGTTTTCGGAATAGGGAAAGTTGTTGCACCCCAAAATTTGCCCTCTTTATCTGTGCTATAAGTTATGGTAGACGTTTATTTCGTCGGCCAAAAATCAAGAAAATTATAAAGAGTTTCTTATGCATGATGTGTGCGATTGTTAATTCAACTGAGATTCATTGGATTTCACTGTGAGTTGTCCTTGTGTGCTTCAATTCTTATCTTCATCAAAGGAGTTCTCAAAGCCTTATGGTTATGTTAAAGTCTTTTGTTGAGGAAGTACATGATATATGACTTAAGAATTCATTTCAATCGATGCATCCTCGTTCCTTCAAAGTGTTGGGTTGTTTGAAGTGCAAGTTGCTTAGGGTTTAAGAATTGAAGACATATTTTCATTAAGGTGAAGATGTGGATTCATTGGTAATTACTTGATGCTATGAGTTCAAATTGTTCAAGAGCATACGTTTGGTCATGATGGCAAAATTCGGCGTGTATGAGGGGTTTCTTAGAATTCAAGTTATAAGCATAAAAGACATATATCATTCATTCAAATTTCAAGGACATAGTTTTCATTTGTCATTCAAACCATATCAAAGTTTCATTACAAAAATTACCAAATTCAAAATACCATATATTAGTCCAAGTTACAATTACAACATTCAAGTCCTTCCACAAATTACACAAATTTACACAAGAAAAACCCCATACATGTTTGCACTAAGCCTAACTTGTTAGGGAATGCCTTCAAGTCTTCAATACCGGCAACTCCACGTTTTTTGGGCAAGACTTTCAATCAATTTGAGCCATGTACACAATCTCACAAAGTCCGGCATAACACAAGCTGAACCGAAATGGTATAAAAACCGAGCTCCTACCTAATTTCATGACCGGCACTTCACCGACTGGCAATTCAAACTGAAAATCCAAGGTGGCATCCAAAATTCTGCTTATGAACAAATCAAAACGGCAGCAAAATAACCAAAGGGATTCACTAACAGAAAAAAAATCAGAAAAAGAGGTTATATAACAGAATAACAGAATTGGGGAAGGGGACGAACCTCTAACCAAAAACGTAACAAACTTTTTTCAGAGGGGCTCGCTCCATCTTCTTGAATTCTTCAATCGATATTCATCCTCTTCACCATCTCTGCAAACTTCATCGTCAATCACATCTTCAATTGTGAACTCTCTCCATTCATTCATCAAGCAACTTCAAACTCTTTACAATCTTCACTACAACTCCATTTTCCACATCAACAACATCAACGCAGTATCACATCATTTTTCCTTCAATCTTCAACATACCGGCGTTACCACAATAATACGAAAACGTCTCAGTAACTCAGCTTCGTCGCATCTCAGCATATGAACAACAAAATGGCGACGACAACGAAGTCAAATCAGAATAGGGGATAACACAGAGAAGAAGATGAAGCCGAAAAGAGAAAAAGAAGAATTCAATAACGGAAGAAGATCAAGAACCTGTAACGGAAAGGGAAATCGAATTCTCCGATCTGTCTTCATACATCATCATCACGTTCAATCATTACGTTCATCGATCTTCACCGCTTCGCGTCATCATCATCCATCGTTCAACAAATCTCCAATCACCACGGAAGCTTCTTCAGCATCTTCATTCAAGAATCTCGATCCAATTCTTCATCACCATAGCCGAGTCTCCAACATCTCCACAACTGCTTCTTGACTCTTCATCTTCAACGATTGCTCTGCCTCAATAATCGAGTCGATTCACCAACACTGCAAACCTCAAGGTTCACCGCTTCAATCTTCTTCATCCGACAAACTTCAATCACAACACTGAATCTTCGCCTTCGCGTCTGAGCTTGTGAGGAAGAGAGATTGAGAGCGATGAGAAATCGGAGAAGAGAGTGAACGGAAAGGTTTCAATCGAGAGAAGTAAGGCGGAGGGATGAGATGACGTTCGTTCTGTTGATACCGAGGAGGAAAGTCTCCGCCGGAGGGAAGCAATCGTCGCCGCCGTCGGCGCTTCGTGAGAGAAGACGAAGAGAGATCGGAGCTTGAATCGGAGAACTGAGAGAGAGGTCTTCGTCGGAGAGTATGAAATCCGGCCGCCGCCACCGCCGGTCTCGTGAAGAGGAGAGGAAGAAGCTGAGTTCATCACGTAAACCTAATTCTCTTCTAATTGTGCATTTTATTTTTGCTAGTTAATTTGGGGTTAAAAACTGAATAAACTTGGTTTAATTGAAATTAATTTGGATTAAAGTCTGATTAACAGAATTTAATGTGGTTTTATTGTTAATTGAATCAAAATCTGAAATGTGTTCATGGATTGATCCTCCTGGGCCTCTCATACGAATTCAACACTCATACATTCCCTGGCCCGATGCACCCCCCTTTTGGCACAAATCTTTGAATAGAAATCATCCTGGGCCTTAGCTATGGGCTTGCGCCCTCATCACAATACTGCACCCTGTTTTTTACAATACACCTCCCTGATTCAATCCAATTCATGTTAAAGTTAGTTTTTCTTACTAGTTTTGTTTCCTATTATTTTTAGCATGCTAAATCATTGTAGTTTTGTTAGATTTTAACATGATAAAGAGATAATAAAAAACATGTAATGTTTCTTTGTTAGAATTTTAATATTTTGTACATAGTTTTGTTCTTATTCTTAGATAAAAATGTCACAAAAAAACAATTTAATCTTGCTAGATTTTCTTTTAGAATTCATTTAGAATTTATTTTCTCTTATTGTCTATGGCGGGTGCGTGTCTCCTTGTTATTACTGATTTGGTTGTTGAGATGTGCGAGGTACTTCGAGAGAGTCTTCGGTTGAGATTCGATTTGCTTCGTGTTCCATTTTATTTGTGGGACACGAATTCGCTTCCGGTGCGATTGATATGCGTCGTATTCCACTTTATTTGTGGGACACGAACCTATTTCCGATGCCAGTCATCTGATCTCTCATTCATTGAGATGTATATTCCTGCATTGTCTGGCTTGTGTTCTCTTGCAGGTTGCTTATGTGGTTATGCTCGACGTGTACCACATGTCGCTCGTGATTTACTTTCACGACGACACTTTCTGACTAGCTTTGCTTGATGATGGCTTACGCGAAGTACTTCGGACTTCTCTGCTTACGCGTGCTAGCTCATTGCGGATTTGCTATCCGTTTGGTATCGTTTCCTATTCCCTTTTATTTCTCTTGCACTTTATCGCTTTTCCGCATCATCCTATAACATGAGAAGTAGGACCTAGACATGCATCTGGCCAAGTCCTCAAAAGAGGCTCTGTTTTTGTTGGTGTGTTTATATTTGTGCTTTGCGGCAGGGAGTCACGGTGTAATAAGTCCTATATGGCACTCCGTTAAGTCCTCATGGAAGGCATGCGGTTAAGGGTTCGTAATCAACCCCCGCCTAGTCTCATCGAGTCTGTTTGGTATGCGCACGCCTCGCGTTGCTCGCTTCTGAACCTGCACAAGATCTTGTTATCGAGTATGTCAGGAAAAGGGTTCATGTAGCCGGACCCCCGCCTTTCTTACAGCTCGCGTCGCTCGACGTTGATGCTCGGTGTACGCACGCACCGTTTTCCTTTATGATCCGTGACGGCTTGGTTGCTGAGAGGGGTCCGCCCTCTTGTCTATGGCCCGATCATTTTCACGAGGTCTAATGCTTGGTTGACTTGGGTTGAGCTGCTCCCCTTGGCTATGGCGGGACCGCTTTTCTACCACTCGGTCAGTACCGTTGGTTTGTTTGCTTTACGAGCGGAGCTCGTTTGTGTGATATTATTGTTTGCTTCCCTTTTCCCTCGTAGGTTGATAGCTTAGCTTAGACTTGTACCCTTTGTATGATAACATTAGGTAGCAAGCTTTCCCCCTTAGCCTAGGTTTTCCTCATGCATTGTTTAAAACACAAACCACACTCTTTGATTTTCTTTTCTTAAGAGCTTGTTATTTCCGCTCCATTCCCAAGCATAAGTCTCCAAAGGTCGAGCAGCGGAGTGTGAATGTAACTCGTTCACCTAAAAAACACAAAACAAACAGAAACTAGTTAGCCGAGCTACGGTAGCTCTGATTCTGCAAAACAGATACGTAGGCAGCGGGGTAGGGCCCGTGCGAGCATAATCCTTTCTTTTCCCTACATTTTGCATTCATTTTAGTCCAGATTAGCATAGATTTGTTACACACCCATAGATTTAGACACATGCGTGGATACCATCGAGTACGATGGGCGTGAGGGGTGCTCATACCTTCCCCTCGCGTAACCGACTCCCTTACCCTTTTTCTCTGGTCGTGAGACCGTTGTTTTGTTTTGTGGTTTGCTGGCATTCCCTTCCTTTTCGGGATAAATATGTTAGTGGCGACTCTGTTAATTTTCGCGGTAGCGACAGCTGGCGACTCTGCTGGGGACGTCTTGACCTGTTGCTGGTCCGGACTCAGCGAGTCGATCCTAGCGTTTGTGTGTTTATCATTGGGTGTTTTTACTGCTTTGCATATTTACCTGTTTGCATTGCATTCTATGTGCGCTTTTACTTTTCTGCATCATATTCTGGACTGTCTGGATCTCTGTCTGTTGGGTGGGTGTTTCAAGAGGTAAAAGGCCCAATACCCAGGCTATGTGTGAACCATAGGAACCCTAGGATAGAGTGGGAGCATGGTTTGTCTCGAGGTGTACGTCTCGGGATGGATTATGTGACCACGAGCAGAGTAGTGGTTTCAAACGGAGGTATTATCGTCACCCGCTTCCGCGCTGTGATGATGCTTACCTTCGGGCGGACCGTATACTGCGTTTCATGACCTTACCTTGGCCTAGATTATACCCGTGAGTGGGGCGGGAATCAATGATCATATTAACAGGTACCTTGTTGGTGACCGCTGTTCTTGTTCGTGGGTTACCGCTGTTCTTGTTCGTGGGTTACCGCTGTTCTTGTTCGTGGGTTACCGCTGTTCTCGTTCGAGTGTACAATTGGTTCCTGTTCGTGGGGTACTATGGTTCTTGTTCGAGTGGTAATATGTGTTCTATTCCAGTGTGCTATTGACTATGGGCTTTGGTTCCGTGGATTGATATTCTGTGTTCCGTGTGGTATACCATTTGGGGCCGAACCTTTGGCTTCGTACTATGTGTGTTACCGACAGTCCAGAATGCCTGGTGGGCGGCAACAAGCTCCACCACTTTGCATCATTGCATATTTACTTTCCAAAAAAATGATGTACAAAAAAAATAACTAGCATACATGTTCCTTCCATTTCCAAGGAATCATATCTTTAAGCCTCGTATTGAGCTTTTCCATCTCTTGCTTTAAAAATAAAATCAAAACATGAGGATTCCTTGGAAATTGAATGAACATGGCATTGTATTCATATCATGCATCTCATACATTCCATGCTTAACAGGTATTCAGGACCGAGGATCTATTATTCAGACTTGGTGCTCTCTTCAGGCTCGCACACTTGACTTGTTACTATTGTGAGCTCAAAGATTGGTCATGGAACAACTTTGTGGGGATTTTATCCAAGGTGAAAGCTCAATTGGGTTTCTTTTTGAAGACAGGTCTTATTCTCATTTGCTTCCACGGTTGCTTTATTTGCAACTGGTTAAGTTCCGTACTGTATTGATGTTTGCAAGTTCTCTGCTTGATGATGATGACACTAGGTGTGAATTCCATTCTGGGGCACCTGGTCGTAATGTTAGGATCTACAAGTCTTTGAAATTGCTTGGGGCTCCCGCACGAGGGATAAGCAAGACATTGTCTATCTTGAGCATTGCACCATTCGCATTGCTCGAATCCCTAAAGTACTTACAAATTCCGTGTGACTTCACCAGAATCTTCTGCGAGGCAGTAATCAAGAGTGTTCTGCAGAGACACCTCTCATTCTCAAGGTTCTGATTCATATCCCAAGTCACCTCTTCCTGGAGTTTCTTGTTTAGTAGACGTCGTTGTCAACAGAGACAGAAAGAATATGAGAAACAAGCTGACGAGGTCTCCATGCCTTGTGTCCAATTGCATCCTTGCTTGTTGGAATTTCAGTTGATTAAGATTCATGCTTTGGATCTTTCCCACTACAGATAGCTCTCCTGGTTTCGATGACAATACTCGGTGTTTTCCATTCTCGGGGCGCCTGATCATAAAGTCAAGCTTTACAAGGTGTTGAGGTACAAAGAGTCCAAGAATTGCTCGATGCAGAGATGTTTGAGTTTATTCATAATGGTTTCTACTGGTCAATCCCATTTCATCTTCTGCAAGTAGAATGTTTGTTCTTCCTCGAGGAGTAACTCATGAGAATCACTTGCAATCTGGTACTTCCAAAGGTTTCCTTCACAACATCTATTATGTGTTCCAAGTAATGACTTTGATAGCCAAACATCAGAGGTTATTGTTGTTCGTCGATAGTAACACAAGTTTCCTCCATTCCTGATGGTGTTTTCTCTTTCAGCATCTATATTTGGGGCTCCCGACCGAGGGATAAGCAAGACTCCGTGTTCTTGAGTTCGCATCATTGGCAACTCAAATCCCTAAAGCATTCATAAACTCCAGTCGCTATATTTGGGGCTCCCGACCGAGGGATAAGCAAGACGCCTTGTATCTTGAGTTTGTGCACCACTAGCACAGCTCAAATCCCTAAAGCTGGACACTTACAACTTTCATATGGCTTTGCCGAAATCTTCTTCCAGGAAGTGATCTAAAGTGTTCTAACGTAGTGCTTGGTGTGCTTTCCACTCTGGGGCACTTGGTTATTTGATTGAAGACTATCCAACATTTAGAGAAAAGGTTCAAGACCTTATTGATTCAAAGGCTATCACATTCGCACTTGAAGGCCGTAATTGAAGTTATCCTCTGATTCAACGGATCTTCTGAAGCAATAAGTCCATACGGAGAGGATCTCCTCAACATTGGCAATTCCTAAATCATCATGCATGTTCATGTTTAAGCTTTCTTGCTTTGTTCAATACTGTTATATGTAAAACTTGTTTATTTTTGAACTATAATCATAATGCATTGG
This sequence comes from Vicia villosa, assembly GCF_029867415.1. Lineage (NCBI taxonomy): Eukaryota > Viridiplantae > Streptophyta > Magnoliopsida > Fabales > Fabaceae > Vicia > Vicia villosa. The sequence goes on from NC_081183.1 coordinate 1,129,695, forward strand.
ATATGTTTGTCTTGAAAAACTCCATTCGCTTTTGCTCTTATATGTTTTTCTATGTTTTTTGTGATATTCAACTCTTGTTAACAAAGCACGATAACTCTGAAGGGAGGATGATGAACATAATACCAAGAACCTCAAATGGTATGCTTTTGAGTAAAACCCTGTTGATGATGTACAGGCATTGTTTCAAATTCCCAAACACTGGAGATATAAGGGAGTGAAACCTTCGTTAACCCCTCTGAGCCTTCGAAGTAGGAGTTTCTTTTCTATAAAAAACCCTTATTTTAACCCTGGGGCAGGGTAGTATTCAGTTAACCTGATCGAGCATTCAAAATTCATCAGAAGCACATCCAAGGATACAATAATGGCTATCTTTCAAAAGATTGAGAAAAGTCAAATCCACAACGATTATCCCTCACCTCAGGAGGTCGAGACATCAAATTTATCCCTCACATCAGGAGGTGAGACCAACATCAAAGCCGTTGTGGTTTATCCCTCACAACAGGAGGTCAAAATATGACGATACCACAATGGTAATTCTTCATCAATCAAAGACTCAGGCAGTCACAATCATTTCCAGCAAATCCGAGATTCAAGGATCGCACGACTTGTTCAAAAGAAAAGAATGAATCAAAAAAATGAAAAAAGAAAGCCCGCTAAGTCAACAAGTTGAAAGCATGTGACTTAGGCAAAAATTAGGGCATCCCGCTGGACATCCAACTCAAAATGCAAAAGAATTTGTCCAGGCAAAAGTTAGGGAAACAAAAAAACAAAAAAAAGAAAAAGCAAAGCAAAAGCGAAAAACAAGGATTGCAAAATAAGAATCCTCATCAAAAGAACAAAGTCGTGTGATCAGACACCAAAAACAAAAGCTAAAGTGACGGCCGTGTCCAGAAGACCTCACTGACTCCTCAATTATCTCAAACTCCTGTTGAAAGTTGAATGCTCATGTCAAGTTAACTGAACTTAGGACTGGAGAACATCACGAAGGGGGTGGGCACCAAATAATTTGAGCCTAAAAATCCTTTTTTCTCAAACCGTGAACCTAGCCACGTTACAACCCTTAAAAGTCCTAACTGAAGCAGAGTTAATTCAAAAGCAGACTATACATGAGAATACGGTATGTTGACTCCTAGGAGATCCGCTAAACGCTTGAGTTGGTATCACACCATCTCATCTTTCTTTCAAAAAATCGATGTTACGACATCCTTTCAAAAAGTTTCTTTTAACTTCAAGACAAACATACTCTTTGCATTAGAATTGTATTTCTCATAATAAACATTCTTTGCATATGAACAAGTGCTTGACATCAAGAAAGTTTCCACAATGAACTTCAGATGACAAGTTTTTATCCTCCCGAAGGACAAGTTGTCTTCCAAACTCCGTTGAGCACAGGCAACGATATTTCAAAGTCTGATCACCCTCAGGGGCACAAAAGCGTTTGATTACTCTACTAAGCAATTTTTCACTCAATCTGAGGCAATCAGGTCAAGATTCGAAGAATCTCTCAAAGTGCTAAGCAATCAGGGGCATTCACCCAAATGCATTTGAAGCTACCTCCAACACTGATCAATCAGGGCATGGTTCCGAAGTTCATGATACTGGGGCAAATTGGCTATGATAGCACAAATCTCAAGAAGTCCTCACGAGACGAATCTCTTCAAAGTCCTTACAAGTTGGGGAAAGGCACTATGCATCGGCATCTTATTCTCATCAGGAGGTGTTCAATTTAAAGTTCACGTATGAGCTAAACAACTTATGAACTTGAGAACCATCAGGGTGTCATCCTCAGCAGTGAGAAGCTGAAAGTCCAATACTTGTTGGCATTTTTACAATCAATATGAATATGCAGAACATTATGAAAGTCAATGCTTGTTTGGTCCCTTTGAAGCCAATACTTGCTTGACCCATTAAGCCCACTTCCTTGTGGCATTCTCTTGGAGAACCAATGCATGTTTGATGCTTCGGCCGATACTTGTTTGGTATTCTAATCATTGCTTGCCTATTAGCTCATTGAATCCATTGCTTGTTTGGAGAGTTTCAAAGCCAATATGTGTGACAATCTGTTTGCTCTTGCATTTTCCCATTGTGGGCGAGCATTACTATCCTCTTCCATGTGAGGAAACCCCATGAAGACGTCATGCTATATCTTGGGGCATTTTCATCTGTTTATCTCGCAGGTACATCCTTTCGAGTACACCATGTCAGCACAATGGCAGATCTAGCCAAGCGAGGGATCCTTACTCCCCAGCCGAGTGCTTCCTAATGAGAGACTCTCATTCCCCAGCTGAGTACGTTCAGATGAGACTTTCTTTGTTCCAAGATTCTCATATCCTCAGCAAAGCACGTCTCGATGCATTCTCCGTGCTCCAGAAGCCTTATTCTCCGACAGAATGTATTCTCCCCAGTTGAATCATGATTGAATGGTATCTGATTCCCCAACAAGCTCTAAATGAGGTTCCATGCCCGAGTTCCTCATTTTCCCCAGTAGAGTTTTTCTCTCCCCAACAGATTGACCTGTTGTCCCCAAGAGAGTCATCTTATTCCCCAGTGGAGTGGTCTTAACAAGAGGTTCTTATGCCGAGTTCCTTATCCCCAGCGGATTTCTTATCTTCTCAGTGGATCACTATGCAGAAGTATTCATCTTCTCCACTGAGTCTCTCCTCAGCAGAGTTTCACTTGCATCCTCAGCAGAATCTATGTCCTTCAAGGATTTCCCCAGCGGAATGCCTTCTACACAAGCAAGTCGGTTACTCCCCATCAGAGTTATCTCCATGACTTGCTCTTATCTCCACATCCCCAGAATGTCGAGAATTTGCTTCTCCATTGAAGTTGCCAGGGTATTCCCTAAGCAGATAATTGGGATGTCCATATCCCCAAGCAGGATTTATTCCCCAAACAGAGCTCGCATCCAGATTTGATCGTCTCCAGCAGATTTTTGATCCATCTTTGCCAGCTCGCAATAGTGACCCTTGGTCACTCGTCTTGTCCTCCCCGCAGAGTTCTATATTCTCTCCAGGACTTCTTCAGCAATTCAGTGCTCCTCCGCTGTCTCCCTAAGCAGCGTCCGAGTCATGCATCATTCGCATTGCATTCTCTAAGTGTATAGCGTCTTCCTTCTAGGGAACGTTATTCCATACACATTCATACATCCATCATGCATAAATCATATCATATCTGTTTCTTTCTGCAGGAAAGTTATCCAGATTCAAATGCTCCCTAGAGAGCAATATTCGCCTAGTCATTACAGGCGCTTATCCTGATGTTTTGAATCAGAAGAGGATTGTTCTACTTATTTTCTGGCATAACTCAGATCAGTTCAAAGACATTCCTATTCCCGATGCCCCCAGATCGGTGGAAGATATTTGTTCCCATTCCTGATAAATCAGACTTTCAGTTGAAGGAACCGCCTCCGGATCTCCCAAGATCTTCCGAAGGAGCAAGCCCTCTGATACATCAGATCAGTTGGAAATATCTACTCCCTGACGATTTAGTTCGTTCAGAAGAAGAAACTCGTCTGCCCAGTCCTGATGCCTAACCATCAGTTGAAGACGTTTTCTTTACCCGGCGTACACAGTTCGGAAGAAACATCCGTTCCTATCCTAATATCCAGTTTCAGATTAGTTGAAGGAACCGCCTCCGGATCTCCCGTGATCTTACTAAGGAGCAAGCCACTGATATCATCAGATCAGATGGAGATGTTTGCCTGATTGACTTTTTCATTCAGATGAAGATTGTCCTACTTATTTTCTGGCATCATGTCCAGATCAGTTTAAAGGCATTCTTTCCCCGGCGTACACAGTTCGGAAGAGATATTGTTCCTATCCTGATTACCAGTTCAGTTGAAGGAGCCGCCTCCGGATCCCCGTGGTCTTACGAAGGAGCTAGCCGCTAATTCCCAGATTAGTTGGAATATCTACCTGATGATTTAATTGCATCAGAAGAGATGTCTGCCCAGATTCCCAGATCATGATTCCCAGATCAGAGATACCTATTACCCGTTGATGTCCGATTCAACCGATGTATCTCCCTCGATTCCCAGATCGACTTAAGACATCTATCCCGATGCATGTTCGGAGACATCTGCTACGTCTGATACTCAGATCATTCGAGATGTTCCTTCTCTTGATGCCCAGATCAATTGAAGTTTTTCCCCTGCCTGTGGGTGCCCGTTCCTCCTTTTTTACAAGTTGGAGCTTATTTATTATCCAGGTCAATTGAAGTTTTTTCTCCCTGCTCGCGGGGTGGTACATTCCTTCTTATTACAAGACGGAATCTTCTATTGATCAAGAGCGCAAATTTTCGAGTTCATACTGGTATTCAATCTCCTTCCACCTCGACGGTTCGAAACTTTTATTTCTCACTCGTCTGGTTCAAGAAGTTTGAATAGGGGCAGCTGTTGCACCCCAAAATTTGCCCTCTTTATCTGTGCTATAAGTTATGGTAGACGTTTATTTCGTCGGCCAAAAATCAAGAAAATTATAAAGAGTTTCTTATGCATGATGTGTGCGATTGTTAATTCAACTGAGATTCATTGGATTTCACTGTGAGTTGTCCTTGTGTGCTTCAATTCTTATCTTCATCAAAGGAGTTCTCAAAGCCTTATGGTTATGTTAAAGTCTTTTGTTGAGGAAGTACATGATATATGACTTAAGAATTCATTTCAATCGATGCATCCTCGTTCCTTCAAAGTGTTGGGTTGTTTGAAGTGCAAGTTGCTTAGGGTTTAAGAATTGAAGACATATTTTCATTAAGGTGAAGATGTGGATTCATTGGTAATTACTTGATGCTATGAGTTCAAATTGTTCAAGAGCATACGTTTGGTCATGATGGCAAAATTCGGCGTGTATGAGGGGTTTCTTAGAATTCAAGTTATAAGCATAAAAGACATATATCATTCATTCAAATTTCAAGGACATAGTTTTCATTTGTCATTCAAACCATATCAAAGTTTCATTACAAAAATTACCAAATTCAAAATACCATATATTAGTCCAAGTTACAATTACAACATTCAAGTCCTTCCACAAATTACACAAATTTACACAAGAAAAACCCCATACATGTTTGCACTAAGCCTAACTTGTTAGGGAATGCCTTCAAGTCTTCAATACCGGCAACTCCACGTTTTTTGGGCAAGACTTTCAATCAATTTGAGCCATGTACACAATCTCACAAAGTCCGGCATAACACAAGCTGAACCGAAATGGTATAAAAACCGAGCTCCTACCTAATTTCATGACCGGCACTTCACCGACTGGCAATTCAAACTGAAAATCCAAGGTGGCATCCAAAATTCTGCTTATGAACAAATCAAAACGGCAGCAAAATAACCAAAGGGATTCACTAACAGAAAAAAAATCAGAAAAAGAGGTTATATAACAGAATAACAGAATTGGGGAAGGGGACGAACCTCTAACCAAAAACGTAACAAACTTTTTTCAGAGGGGCTCGCTCCATCTTCTTGAATTCTTCAATCGATATTCATCCTCTTCACCATCTCTGCAAACTTCATCGTCAATCACATCTTCAATTGTGAACTCTCTCCATTCATTCATCAAGCAACTTCAAACTCTTTACAATCTTCACTACAACTCCATTTTCCACATCAACAACATCAACGCAGTATCACATCATTTTTCCTTCAATCTTCAACATACCGGCGTTACCACAATAATACGAAAACGTCTCAGTAACTCAGCTTCGTCGCATCTCAGCATATGAACAACAAAATGGCGACGACAACGAAGTCAAATCAGAATAGGGGATAACACAGAGAAGAAGATGAAGCCGAAAAGAGAAAAAGAAGAATTCAATAACGGAAGAAGATCAAGAACCTGTAACGGAAAGGGAAATCGAATTCTCCGATCTGTCTTCATACATCATCATCACGTTCAATCATTACGTTCATCGATCTTCACCGCTTCGCGTCATCATCATCCATCGTTCAACAAATCTCCAATCACCACGGAAGCTTCTTCAGCATCTTCATTCAAGAATCTCGATCCAATTCTTCATCACCATAGCCGAGTCTCCAACATCTCCACAACTGCTTCTTGACTCTTCATCTTCAACGATTGCTCTGCCTCAATAATCGAGTCGATTCACCAACACTGCAAACCTCAAGGTTCACCGCTTCAATCTTCTTCATCCGACAAACTTCAATCACAACACTGAATCTTCGCCTTCGCGTCTGAGCTTGTGAGGAAGAGAGATTGAGAGCGATGAGAAATCGGAGAAGAGAGTGAACGGAAAGGTTTCAATCGAGAGAAGTAAGGCGGAGGGATGAGATGACGTTCGTTCTGTTGATACCGAGGAGGAAAGTCTCCGCCGGAGGGAAGCAATCGTCGCCGCCGTCGGCGCTTCGTGAGAGAAGACGAAGAGAGATCGGAGCTTGAATCGGAGAACTGAGAGAGAGGTCTTCGTCGGAGAGTATGAAATCCGGCCGCCGCCACCGCCGGTCTCGTGAAGAGGAGAGGAAGAAGCTGAGTTCATCACGTAAACCTAATTCTCTTCTAATTGTGCATTTTATTTTTGCTAGTTAATTTGGGGTTAAAAACTGAATAAACTTGGTTTAATTGAAATTAATTTGGATTAAAGTCTGATTAACAGAATTTAATGTGGTTTTATTGTTAATTGAATCAAAATCTGAAATGTGTTCATGGATTGATCCTCCTGGGCCTCTCATACGAATTCAACACTCATACATTCCCTGGCCCGATGCACCCCCCTTTTGGCACAAATCTTTGAATAGAAATCATCCTGGGCCTTAGCTATGGGCTTGCGCCCTCATCACAATACTGCACCCTGTTTTTTACAATACACCTCCCTGATTCAATCCAATTCATGTTAAAGTTAGTTTTTCTTACTAGTTTTGTTTCCTATTATTTTTAGCATGCTAAATCATTGTAGTTTTGTTAGATTTTAACATGATAAAGAGATAATAAAAAACATGTAATGTTTCTTTGTTAGAATTTTAATATTTTGTACATAGTTTTGTTCTTATTCTTAGATAAAAATGTCACAAAAAAACAATTTAATCTTGCTAGATTTTCTTTTAGAATTCATTTAGAATTTATTTTCTCTTATTGTCTATGGCGGGTGCGTGTCTCCTTGTTATTACTGATTTGGTTGTTGAGATGTGCGAGGTACTTCGAGAGAGTCTTCGGTTGAGATTCGATTTGCTTCGTGTTCCATTTTATTTGTGGGACACGAATTCGCTTCCGGTGCGATTGATATGCGTCGTATTCCACTTTATTTGTGGGACACGAACCTATTTCCGATGCCAGTCATCTGATCTCTCATTCATTGAGATGTATATTCCTGCATTGTCTGGCTTGTGTTCTCTTGCAGGTTGCTTATGTGGTTATGCTCGACGTGTACCACATGTCGCTCGTGATTTACTTTCACGACGACACTTTCTGACTAGCTTTGCTTGATGATGGCTTACGCGAAGTACTTCGGACTTCTCTGCTTACGCGTGCTAGCTCATTGCGGATTTGCTATCCGTTTGGTATCGTTTCCTATTCCCTTTTATTTCTCTTGCACTTTATCGCTTTTCCGCATCATCCTATAACATGAGAAGTAGGACCTAGACATGCATCTGGCCAAGTCCTCAAAAGAGGCTCTGTTTTTGTTGGTGTGTTTATATTTGTGCTTTGCGGCAGGGAGTCACGGTGTAATAAGTCCTATATGGCACTCCGTTAAGTCCTCATGGAAGGCATGCGGTTAAGGGTTCGTAATCAACCCCCGCCTAGTCTCATCGAGTCTGTTTGGTATGCGCACGCCTCGCGTTGCTCGCTTCTGAACCTGCACAAGATCTTGTTATCGAGTATGTCAGGAAAAGGGTTCATGTAGCCGGACCCCCGCCTTTCTTACAGCTCGCGTCGCTCGACGTTGATGCTCGGTGTACGCACGCACCGTTTTCCTTTATGATCCGTGACGGCTTGGTTGCTGAGAGGGGTCCGCCCTCTTGTCTATGGCCCGATCATTTTCACGAGGTCTAATGCTTGGTTGACTTGGGTTGAGCTGCTCCCCTTGGCTATGGCGGGACCGCTTTTCTACCACTCGGTCAGTACCGTTGGTTTGTTTGCTTTACGAGCGGAGCTCGTTTGTGTGATATTATTGTTTGCTTCCCTTTTCCCTCGTAGGTTGATAGCTTAGCTTAGACTTGTACCCTTTGTATGATAACATTAGGTAGCAAGCTTTCCCCCTTAGCCTAGGTTTTCCTCATGCATTGTTTAAAACACAAACCACACTCTTTGATTTTCTTTTCTTAAGAGCTTGTTATTTCCGCTCCATTCCCAAGCATAAGTCTCCAAAGGTCGAGCAGCGGAGTGTGAATGTAACTCGTTCACCTAAAAAACACAAAACAAACAGAAACTAGTTAGCCGAGCTACGGTAGCTCTGATTCTGCAAAACAGATACGTAGGCAGCGGGGTAGGGCCCGTGCGAGCATAATCCTTTCTTTTCCCTACATTTTGCATTCATTTTAGTCCAGATTAGCATAGATTTGTTACACACCCATAGATTTAGACACATGCGTGGATACCATCGAGTACGATGGGCGTGAGGGGTGCTCATACCTTCCCCTCGCGTAACCGACTCCCTTACCCTTTTTCTCTGGTCGTGAGACCGTTGTTTTGTTTTGTGGTTTGCTGGCATTCCCTTCCTTTTCGGGATAAATATGTTAGTGGCGACTCTGTTAAAATGCATATGATAGTCCATGTTTTTGGAAAATGGAAACAAAATCCTAAAGTTGCATACGAAAGTTCATGTTTTTGGCGAAGGGAAAGTGTAACACCCCATACATAACTGACTAGTATATTATGCATGAAACGTTAAAATTGATATTGAGTACATACAAAAGCTATAGATATAGAGAGATCCATATAAAATACAACATGAAATTCTACTAAGAATTACAACACATGTGTCTTCAATGGATCTGCACAGCGGAAAATGAGATCTAACGAGGTCTCCGAGCCATTACCACTTTAAGCCGTCAATCCAAACCTGCTATCTGTCAAACGCTACTAAACTGCACCTGAAAAAATATACGTTGATTGGGGTGAGATTACTAAATCTCAGTGAGTCCTCCTATCCTATGGGTCCACTCAGTTCTACAGGGTACATGCATCAACAAACCGAATCCACCATTGATCCGGGGTTTATCCTCACATCCGGTACAAGTACGGAGCAAACACAGTGACTCGCCCACCATTGGACTTGCCTCAAACAAATACACATTGTATAGCAAACAAGTATGCAAACCCGCATCCACATACGGGGAATCCAGAAGTGTAAATAGAACCTCGGCTAGATTATGGAATAAATGCATCCTCGATGAGTAACCTCCTGCCTATTGTCAAGGGACTTGTACAAGCACACTACAAGACGGTTATACGGGTTCGCACAAGCCTAAATGGCCGCGAGATGACCTTAGCCTAATTGGCGTCATTGTCCCATTAACCTTCTTCACGCTAGTGAGTTACGCGGAGTACAAACCGCCACCTTGACGCCTGAGCCCATCGGGCGAAAGCCTAGTATTAGTCTACGTGACTTCACTAGAGGTGAGTTACCTCATTATGCATTAGCCTACATGGCCGCATAACCCCACCATACCGAGCACGCAAGTGTGTTAACGCCAAGTGAGTAGAACCCCGTACGGAAACTCACGAGCACACTGCAACGGTAGCTCAGATGCACACCATATCGAACAATACACATGAACGGATTATTCCATTGGACTACATGGTCCGGGAGGGCTCATAGACTACATAGTCGGAGCAGCGTCCCAATCTATCCTTCCGGCCACTTCAATTCAAGCATACAGAAATATGACGTAATGTCAAGGTCACAAACAATACAATCAAACCAATCGTTTAACCAAAACGACGGTGTCCTCATATTTTCATGCATAAAACATAATGGCATAACATTCTCAAATATGGATATCACATTCATAGTAAGCAATAGAAAATATATGTCACGCATAACAGGAGAATTATTAATCGAATGATAGAGACATAAGTTCTCATACTAATTCATTGATTCACTAAGTGGGGTTCCACTATTGTTAAATCCAACATTCTGGTTTGGGGACCTATTTTATTAGAAAGTACACGTCGCTAGCTTTCCAACGATATAAAGTTTGCGCAATTCCGATACCCGAGCCGAAAGTTACGAATTTCCGAAGTTTGCTGATTTTTCCCTTTTAACCCAGCGTAACGGGTTACGCCAAATCTGTAACCGGTTACGAGCACGAAAAATAGCCCAGAATTGCATTTTCAGCAGCGTAACCGGTTACGCAAAACCCCGTAACCGATTACACTATATCAGAAATGAATTTTCTGCATTCTAAAGGTTCTAAAACAGTCCCAAACCTAAACCAATCCCAATCCAATTACCTATAACATTTCAATTACTAGTCTCATTATGTTTTAGCAATCTATAGCATGCAATTGATCAGAAAAACACATATTCCGTTATTATCACATAAACAAATTTTAGTAATCATATATTATGCTTTATCTCACAATCCCTAAATCCCCAATCACAAACCCTTACATGCAATACCCCCAAGTCACTATCTAAGGACTCACCTTGGATTTAATGGAGGTTAAAATCATGTTCTTGCTGCCATGGTACTCTCTTCTTGCCCAAAAATTCATCTTCTTCATCATCAAATCCGCACCCACACCTTAACACACATTCAGCATGACTGACACAACTTCAAGATCAGTTTTCTCCTCCAAAACAGAAGCTGATTTAGTGGAGGCTGCCATGGAATACGAAAATGGAAAGGATGGACATGATTCTTCTTTCTCCCACTAACTTCTAAGCTCTTCTTTCCCAAAATTCTGGTTTGGTAGTGACAAGTATGGGTCTTTACCAAAACAAGACCTAATATTCCATGCATTTATTCTTTAGTGCCCATGATGCCCTCCAACTTAGTGTTAATTACCATCATGCCATATGGTTGCATCCCAACTAAACACATGTGATTCTAACTACTCCACTAATTCTTGTTATTAACCATTCTTTAGATTAATAGAGAATAAGACCAATGCTCTCTCTCTCTAATTACCATTTACTCATTTGAATGATAATTATCAGTGTCGAAGGATCGGGATATTACATTCTCCCCCCCTTAAATAGAATTCGTCCTCGAATTCCTTCCTTTCACCACAAAAACCAACCCTTCGTATCTCTCCAATCAGGGGAAAGAATGTTACTCACATTCGTCCTTAGATAATCTCACTACTCTGTCTGAGGATCATTCGGTACGAAGAAACATAATCTGCCAAAATACTTGCATTCCACTATACATGGTTAGAAACCTTAATCCCCAGGCAACGCGTCTATTCAGATACCCCGTCTTGACATATCTGGGGAAATATCCTCCCAGGGTCCTTGACCTTCACTGCTCTGCACTGAATCCCCAGAACTTCAGAAACCCTAGTAATCCACTCATGTTGGATATCTGCTGTTCAAACTCTGGTATGCTCATCCTTGTCCAACACACTTACTGATTCACTCAGGCTCTTCGAATTATTTCCCATTTGAGAATTACCGCCACAACGTCACTTCTGCGACAACACTTCAAATTATTCTCCACTCGAGTCCATACAATGTCATTAGGCGTTAGCCAAATGTCTTGGTCTCAACTTCCGGTTCCCAAGGTCTTAGGATGATTGTCCCAAGTTTACCTTCATCTATATACTGAATCTCCTTACTTTAACCCTTACTCCAGTTTAGACATAACAATTGTCATTGTAAACCGCGAAGGTGTAATCGTCTTGCAACTATAGCCTTGACATTCGACAACTTCACACAAGATTCTACTGAGGAGAGGCGAAATTCAACGGCTGACCTGTAACTATTGTCCAAGCCTTCCTGCACAATCGTAGTGCACAAGGTATAACCACAAAGAACTTGCGCCAACTGAATGTCCTTTCTAGCCTTCAGCATTTCGACGGTCTGATACTCAGTCCAACCCTTGTGACTTGCAAGCTAAACTGATGACCTACGAACGTCGGACTGCATGCCATCCACAAAAAGTGTTCCCCAACTGGCCCATTGACAACACCTCTTGAGTTTATGGTGGATCCTCGAGAGACTGGAATGAACGAAACACTGCTTCGACAATTTCTCTTAGGAAGATACTTTCATCCCAACATAAAATTCTACAAATAGTCCGTTCATTCCTACCTCAGACTAATCTGATTCTTCCTTGATCCGTTGCGCTACTCTGATTCCAACAAGTCACACACCTTGAAATCCTCTGAGTCACGTTATATCCATAATTCACTTAGTTTCCATTAATACACAATAATTCCTTATCTACAGCTGTCCAATTACAACACGTGTTAGGACTCCATATACGTCCATCATCGACCACTACTCTTAAAAGTTGCATACTCTCCAGAATCAAGTTTCTACTTACTCTGCCATTCCATATAGTTCATCTACCGCAACTTAGGTACACGTTTTGATCTCAGGACATTGAAACCCAAAAATTCACTGACTTAGAGGTTCGTCCTTGTCACTGATTTCCACAGTGTACATCTGCTATGTTTTTCATTCCAACAAATCTTTGTTGCTCGACTGGTATATCGAACCCTTCACGACGTACTGCAACTCATGATAACTCCAGCAGTTTTACACAACTTCCACCCAACCATACACCTTCATTCTCTTAGTGTGGTATCACCTCTGATAACTCGTGCGACTTACTGATATAACAATCCTCCCATAGCCACACTCCATTCACACATTCATTTAATGTATGTTCCACCTCTGAATCAGACACTAAACTGGCTTCCTCGGCGGCTGCATCCTTCATTTCAGTGCTTCTAACAATCAGAGTGTAGCCACAATGCAAGAGATTGCACTTTGCACTTCGAACATCTCTCTTATAAACTCCTTAGCAGTTCTCAAACCAAAATGTCCACGCTTTACCAAGATTAACACTTCTCCACTCAGAGTATATCTAGCGATACCTTACCAGACACATCACACATCGAACTAGTCCAAGATACAATTCACATATTCCATCACCGGTCGCCAATGGTACATGATAGCCACTTACTATGCTAACTAGGATATTATGACCGCACATGAGTCCCATTCTATACTCACATAACTGGAAACTTAACACTTCACGAAACAAGAACGTCCACGAGGCACAATCTGACACTAACTCGCGTGATCTCGATCTCCACGAGTCTCCAAAAGTGTAGTATCGGATCTTGATCCATCTCACCATCGCCTGTCTAGCTATTCCTCTACTATCGAGCGCGACATATGGATCCTTATCCCACATACCTTATGAGAGTCTGGATATGCGTCTCACGAGTGCCAAATCAGAATTGTACCTTGAGCTCCAGGTCACCTTTGCCCCCACACTTGTCGAAAAAGGATGACCCATGCATCTTGGGAACGATAGCGATACTGTGGCATTATACCCATTTGGTAGTACTAACATGGTGGTCCAACTCCGAGGCCATGTATCCAGGTAATCTACCTCTGTGGCGTATAACGATCTCCACACGTATCCTAAGTCACAACCGACAAGTGTCTGAACAGACCTCCAATAGATTCATCGTTCCTCAAGTCCTTCAAATCACACTCCTCAGGATGCTAAAACCTGAGAGTGCTACACATCAAGATTTACTTACTCGAAAAGCCAAAACGCCAAGCACGAAGATTTGGAGTTCAACTTCAGATTACCATGCAGTGTGCGTACCCACTCGTCCCACACATGCATGAGATTCCAAGGATAATTCAGTTCAGATAGAAATACTATGGTCCTTAACAACTGACACAACTGCGGTCATCCTGCTGACGTTCCAGATAGATGCTAGTTCTTACTTGCCTTGACACCCAACGCCAAGCGTAGTTCTATGGCTTCACTAGGGGTCAGACGAACAATAACTAACAAAAACTTAGGTTGCTGCATTTCACGCTTCTACGTCATTTCATATTCCATCTAGCGTAGTTCTAGAACTTAAATATAAAATGATAAGAATAGAAATACATATCCTCTTCTATCGACCGGATATCCAAACCTTGCCCAATCGTAAGTTACCACACTCGTACCTTCCACCAACATTTACTAGGTAACTACTCTCGCTTAGGGTACTTCGAGTTAAATCAGGATCTAATACTTCACCCATCCAATTACTATCCGTACTAGCGCAATCAGAAAGGTCTGACTTATGTGTCCGCACTTCCAAAGGTTATTTCGTTCTATCAGATCATCAGTCGCACTTAACACCGGCAGCATCATCAGTACTGAATCCTACTAATTCCCAGCTCAACATCTTCGGAGAATCTCACTTACAAGGCTCCTACTCAATCCTATTTGGATTTCCCTTGCTATTACCAAAACTTGGAGAAAGTTTCACTCCGTCCAATCAAAATCCTGGGGGTTCTAGCTGTCTCAATCCACGCCTTGGTAGTTCGGGTATTACTTCTTTGCGTCAAACGCTCCTCTTAATCCTGACAACTCCAATATTCCTTCTACTTACGTCATCCAATAAGTACAGCTTCCATATACAATCCACCACCCAACCGATCCTTTCTACTTGGGTTCACGACACTACAGGTATACGAGTCCTCGTGGCGGCTCTGCCGTAATCCTACTGTCTCATACTCAGTCGATGAGTTGATCAAGTTCAACAACGGAATGAGATATCAGTAAAATCAGGCTGGCAACACACACTTGAGAGGAGGAAAAAGAATTGATAGTGATGTCTCATGGCTCGGCCGAGAATCAACCAGGCTCTGATACCAACTGTAACACCCCATACATAACTGACTAGTATATTATGCATGAAACGTTAAAATTGATATTGAGTACATACAAAAGCTATAGATATAGAGAGATCCATATAAAATACAACATGAAATTCTACTAAGAATTACAACACATGTGTCTTCAATGGATTTACACAGCGGAAAATGAGATCTGACGAGGTCTCCGAGCCATTACCACTTTAAGCCGTCAATCCAAACCTACTATCTGTCAAACGCTACTAAACTGCACCTGAAAAAATATAAGTTGATTGGGGTGAGATTACTAAATCTCAGTGAGTCCTCCTATCCTATGGGTCCACTCAGTTCTAAAGGGTACATGCATCAACAAACCGAATCCATCATTGATTCGGGGTTTATCCTCACATCCGGTACAAGTACGGAGCAAACACAGTGACTCGCCCACCATTGGACTTGCCTCAAACAAATACACATTGTATAGCAAACAAGTATGCAAAACCGCATCCACATACGGGGAATCCAGAAGTGTAAATAGAACCTCGGCTAGATTATGGAATAAATGCATCCTCGATGAGTAACCTCCTGCCTATTGTCAAGGGACTTGTACAAGCACACTGCAAGACGGTTATACGGGTTCGCACAAGCCTAAATGGCCGCGAGATGACCTTAGCCTAATTGGCGTCATTGTCCCATTAACCTTCTTCCCGCTAGTGAGTTACGCCGAGTACAAACCGCCACCTTGACGCCTGAGCCCATCGGGCGAAAGCCTAGTATTAGTCTACGTGACTTCACTAGAGGTGAGTTACCTCATTATGCATTAGCCTACATGGCCGCATAACCCCACCATACCGAGCACGCAAGTGTGTTAACGCCAAGTGAGTAGAACCCCGTACGGAAACTCACGAGCACACTGCAACGGTAGTTCAGATGCACACCATATCGAACAATACACATTAACGGGTTATTCCATTGGACTACACGGTCCGGGAGGGCTCATAGACTACATAGTCGGAGCAGCGTCCCAATCTAGCCTTCCGGCCACTTCAATTCAAGCATACAGAAATATGACGTAATGTCAAGGTCACAAACAATACAATCAAACCAATCGTTTAACCAAAACGGCGGTGTCCTCATATTTTCATGCATAAAACATAATGGCATAACATTCTCAAATATGGATGTCACATTCATAGTAAGCAATAGAAAATATATGTCACGCATAACAGGAGAATTATTAATCGAATGATAGAGACATAAGTTCTCATACTAATTCATTGATTCACTAAGTGGGGTTCCACTATTGTTAAATCCAACATTCTGGTTTGGGGACCTATTTTATTAGAAAGTACACGTCGCTAGCTTTCCAACGATATAAAGTTTGCGCAATTCCGATACCCGAGCCGAAAGTTACGAATTTCCGAAGTTTGCTGATTTTTCCCTTTTAACCCAGCGTAACGGGTTACGCCAAATCCGTAACCGGTTACGAGCACGAAAAATAGCCCAGAATTGCATTTTCAGCAGCGTAACCGGTTACGCAAAACCCCGTAACCGATTACACTGTATCAGAAATGAATTTTATGCATTCTAAAGGTTCTAAAACAGTCCCAAACCTAAACCAATCCCAATCCAATTACCTATAACATTTCAATTACGAGTCTCATTATGTTTTAGCAATCTATAGCATGCAATTGATCAGAAAAACACATATTCCGTTATTATCACATAAACAAATTTTAGTAATCATATATTATGCTTTATCTCACAATCCCTAAATCCCCAATCACAAACCCTTACATGCAATACCCCCAAGTCACTATCTAAGGAATCACCTTGGATTTAATGGAGGTTAAGATCATGTTCTTGCTGCCATGGTACTATCTTCTTGCCCAAAAATTCATCTTCTTCATCATCAAATCCGCAGCCACACCTTAACACACATTCAGCATGACTGACACAACTTCAAGATCAGTTTTCTCCTCCAAAACAGAAGCTGATTTAGTGGAGGCTGCCATGGAATACGAAAATGGAAAGGATGGACATGATTCTTCTTTCTCCCACTAACTTCTAAGCTCTTCTTTCCCAAAATTCTGGTTTGGTAGTGACAAGTATGGGTCTTTACCAAAACAAGACCTAATATTCCATGCATTTATTCTTTAGTGCCCATGATGCCCTCCAACTTAGTGTTAATTACCATCATGCCATATGGTTGCATCCCAACTAAACACATGTGATTCTAACTACTCCACTAATTCTTGTTATTAACCATTCTTTAGATTAATAGAGAATAAGACCAATGCTCTCTCTCTCTAATTACCATTTACTCATTTGAATGATAATTATCAGTGTCGAAGGATCGGGATATTACAGAAAGAAATTTCAGAAATAGACCATATTTTTTGAAAAAAAGAAAGAAATTCTAGAATCTGCATATGATAGTCCATGTTTTTGGAGAAGGAAAGGAATTCTTGAAATTGCATATGATAGTCCACGTTTTTGGAGAAGGGAAAGAAATTTGCTGAAATTGCTTATGATATACCATGTTTTTGGAAAAGGGAAACATATTTCTAGAAATTGCATATGATATACCAAGTTTTTGGAAAAGGGTGAGAAATTCCAAAAATTGCATATGATAGTCCATGTTTTTGGAGAAGGGAATGAAGTTCCTGAAATTGCAAATGATAGCCCACGTTTTTTGAGAAGGGAAAGAAATTTGCAGAAATTGCTTACGATAGACCACATTTTTGGAGAAGGTAAAAAGATTAGCAGAAATTGCATATGATAGACCACGTTTTTGGAGAAGGGAATGAAAGTCTAGAAATTGCATATGATAGTCCACGTTTTTAGAAAAGCGAAAGAAATTCCAGAAATTGCATATGTTAGTCAACTCTTTTAAAAGATGGGAAGGAAATTCTAGAAATTGCATATGATAGTCCATGTTTTTGGAAAAGGCAAACAAAATCCAAAAACTGCATATGATAGTTCACGTTTTTGGCGAAGGGAAAGAAATTTCACAAATTTCATATGATAGACCATGTTTTTTGAAAAAGGGAAAGAAATTCTAAAAATTGCATATGATAGTCCACGTTTTGGAGAGGGGAAAGGGATTCCTGAAATTGCATATGATAGTACACGTTTTTGGAGAAGGGAAAGAAATTTGTAGAAATTGCTTATGATTGACCACGTTTTGGGAGAAGTGAAAAAAACTCTAGAAATTGCATATGATAAACCATGTTTTTGGAAAATGGAAAGAAATTCTAGAAATTGCATATGATAGTCCACGTTTTTGAAGAAGGGAAAGAAATTTGCAGAAATTGGATATATTAGACCACGTTTGTGGATAAGTGAAAGAAATTATAGAAACTGCATATGATAGTCCATGTTTTTGGAGAAGGAAATAAGATTTGCACAAATTGCATATGATAGACCATGTTTTTGGAGAAGAGAAAGAAAATCTAGAAATTGCATATGATAATCCACGTTTTTGGAAAAGGGAAAGAAATTCCAGAAATTGCATATGTTAGTCCACGCTTTTAAAGAAGGGAAGGAAATTCTAGAAATTGCATAGTCCACAATTTTTGAAATGGGAAACAAGATAGTTCACGTTTTTAGCGAAGGGAAATAAATTTCAGAAATTGCATATGATAGACCATTTTTTTGAAAAAGGGAAAGAAATTCTAGAAATTGCATATGATAGTCCATGTTTTTGGAGTAGGAATGGAATTCCTGAAATTGCATATGATAGTCCACGTTTTTGGAGAAGGGAAAGAATTTTATAGAAATTGCTTATGATAGACCACATTTTTGGAGATGTGAAAAAAATTCTAGAAATTGCATATGATAGACCATGTTTTTGGAGAAGAGAAAAGAATTCCTGAAATTGCATATGATAGTCCAGGTTTTTGGAGAAGGGAAAAAAATTTACAGAAATTGCTTATGATAGACCACGTTTTTGGAGAAGTGAAAAAAAATCTAGATATTGCATATGATAGTCCAAGTTTTTTACGAAGGGAAGGAAATTTGCAGAAGTTGCATATATTAGACCACGTTTTTGGATAAGTGAAAGAAATTATAGAAATTGCATATGATAGTCCACGGTTTTGGAGAAGGGAAAAAAGATTTGCAAAAATTGCATATGATAGACCATGTTTTTGGAAAAGAGAAAGAAAGTCTAGAAATTGCATATGATAGTCCACGTGTTTGGAAAAGGGAAAGAAATTCCATAAATTTCATATGTTAGTCCATGTTTTTTAAAGATGGGAAGGAAATTCTAGAAATTGCATATGATAGTCCACGTTTTTGGAAAAGGGAATAAAAATCCTAAAGTTGCATATGATAGTTCATGTTTTTGGCGAAGGGAAAGAAATTTCAGAAATAGACCATATTTTTTGAAAAAGGGAAAGAAATTTTAGAAATTACATATGATAGTCCGTGTTTTTGGAGAAGGAAAGGAATTCATGAATTTGCATATGATAGTCCACGTTTTTGAAGAAGGGAAAGAAATTTGCAAAAATTGCTTATGGTAGACCATGTTTTTCGAAAAGGGAAACATTTTTCTAGAAATTGCATATGATATACCAAGTTTTGGAAAAGGTTAGAAATTCTAAAAATTGCATATGATAGTCCATGTTTTTGGAGAAGGGAATAAAGTTCCTGAAATTGCATATGATAGCCCACGTTTTTTTAGAAGGGAAAGAAATTTGCAGAAATTACTTACGATAGACCATGTTTTTGGAGAAGGGA
Source organism: Vicia villosa (assembly GCF_029867415.1). Taxonomy (NCBI): domain Eukaryota; kingdom Viridiplantae; phylum Streptophyta; class Magnoliopsida; order Fabales; family Fabaceae; genus Vicia; species Vicia villosa. Next base: position 1,149,213 of record NC_081183.1, read on the forward strand.
AAGAAATACTAGATATTGCATATGATAGACATCGTTTTTGGAAAAGGGAAAGAAATTCTAGAAATTGCATATGATAGTTGACGCTTTTAAAGAAGGGGAAAGAAATTTGCAGAAATTGCATATATTAGACCACGTTTTTGGATGAGTGAAAGAAATTATAGAAATTGCATATGATAGTCCACGATTTTGGAGAAGGGAAAAAGATTTGCTGAAATTGCATATGATAGACCACGTTTTTGGAGAAGAGAAAAAAAGTCTAGATATTGCATATGATAGTCCACGTTTTTGGAAAAGGGAAAGAAATTCCAGAAATTGCATATGTTAGTCCACGTTTTTTAAAGATGGGAAGGAAATTCTAGAAATCGCATATGATAGTCCACGTTTTTGGAAAAGGGAAAGAAATTTGCAGAAATTGCATATATTAGACCACGTTTTTGGATAATTGAAAGAAATTATAGAAATTGCATATGTTAGTCCACGTTTTTGGAGAAGGGAAAAAGATTTGCAGAAATTGCATATGATAGTCCACATTTTTGGAGAAGGGAAAAAGATTTGCAGAAATTGCATATGATAGTCCACGTTTTTGTCAAAGGAAAACAAAATCCAAAAGTTGCATATGATAGCTCACGTTATTTGCAAAGGGAAAGAAATTTGCGAAATTGCATATGATAGACCATATTTTTTGAAAAAGGGAAAGAAATTCTAGAAATTGCATATGATAGTCCATGTTTTTGGAGAAGGGAAAGAAATTTGCAGAAATTGCTTATGATAGACCATGTTTTTGGAAAAGGGAAAGATATTTCTAAAAATTGCATATGATAAACCAAGTTTTTGGAAAAAGGTGAGAATTTTAAAAATTGCATATGATAGTCCATGTTTTTGGAGAAGGCAATGAAGTTCCTGAAATTGAAAAAGATAGCCAACGTTTTTTGAGAAGGGAAATAAATTTGCAGAAATTGCTTGCGATAGACCATGTTTTTGGAGAAGGGATAAAAATACTAGATAATGCATATGATAGACATCGTTTTTGGAAAAGGGAAAGAAATTATAAAATTGCATATGAAAGTTGACGCTTTTGAAGAAGGGGAATGAAATTTGAAGAATTTGCATATATTAGACCACGTTTTTGGATAATTGAAAGAAATTATAGAAATTACATATGTTAGTCCACGTTTTTGGAGAAGGGAAAAAGATTTGCAGAAATTGCATATGATAGTCCACGTTTTTGGAGAAGGGAAAAAGATTTGCAGAAATTGCATATGATAGTCCACGTTTTTGTAAAAGGAAAACAAAATCCAAAAGTTGCATATGATAGCTCACGTTATTGGCGAAGGGAAAGAAATTTCCGAAATTGCATATGATAGACCATATTTTTTGAAAAAGGGAAAGAAATTCTAGAAATTGCATATGATAGTCCAATGTTTTGGAGAAGGGAAAGAAATTTGCAGAAATTGCTTATGATAGACCATGTTTTTGGAAAAGGAAAGATATTTCTTGAAATTGCATATGATAAACCAAGTTTTTGGAAAAAGGTGAGAATTTTAAAAATTGCATATGATAGTCCATGTTTTTGGAGAAGGCAATGAAGTTCCTTATATTGCATATGATAGCCCACGTTTTTTGAGAAGGGAAATAAAATTGCAGAAATTGCTTGCGACAGACCATGTTTTTGGAGAAGGGATAAAATTACTATATAATGCATATGATAGACATCGTTTTTGGAAAAGGGAAAGAAATTATAAAATTGCATATGATAGTTGACGCTTTTGAAGAAGGGGAAAGAAATTTGAAGAATTTTCATATATTAGACCACGTTTTTGAATAAGTGAAAGAAATATAGAAATTGCAAATGATAGTCCACGTTTTCGGAGAAGGGAAAAAGATTTGCAAAAATTTGTATATGATAGACCACGTTTTGTGAGAAGGGAAAGAAAGTCTAGAAATTGCATATGATAGTCCACGTTTTTGGAAAAGGGAAAGATATTCCAGAAATTGCATATGTTAGTCCCGTTTTTTAAAGATGGAAAGGAAATTCTAGAAATATAATAGTCCACGTTTTTGGAAAAGGGACACAAAATCCAAAAATTGCATATGATAGTTCACGTTTTTGGCGAAGGGAAAGAAATTTCAGAAACTGCATATGATAGACCATATTTTTTGAAAAGGGATAGGAATTCCTGAAATTGCATATGATAGTCCACGTTTTTGGAAAAGGGAAAGTAATTTGCAGAAATTTCTCATGATAGACTACGTTGTTGGAGAAGTGAAAAAAAATCTAGAAATTGCATATGATAAACCATATTTTTCGAAAAGTGAAAAAAATTCTAGAAATTGCATATGATAGTCCACGTTTTTGAAGAAGGGAAAGAAATTTGCAGAAATTGCATATATTAGACCACATTTTTGGATAAGTAAAAGAAATTATAGAAATTGCATATGATAGTCCAAGTTTTTGGAGAAGGGAAAAAGATTTGCAGAAATTGCATATGATTGACCATGTTTTTGGAGAAGAGAAAGAAAGTCAAGAAATTACATATGATAGTCCACGTTTTTGGAAAAGGGAAAGAAATTCCAGAAATTGCATATGTTAGTCCACGCTTTTTAAAGATGGGAAGGAAATTCTAGAAATTGCATATGATAGTCCACGTTTTTGGAAAAGGGAACAAAATCCAAAAATTGCATATGATAGCTCACGTTTATTGCAAAGGGAAAGAAATTTCCAAAATTGCATATGATAGACCATAATTTTTGAAAAAGGGAAAGAAATTCTAGAAGTTGCATATGATAGTCCATGTTTTTTGAGAAGGAAAGGAATTCCTGAAATTGCATATGATAGACCAGGTTTTTGGAAAAGGAAAAGAAATTTGCAGAAATTGCTTATGATAGACCACATTTTTAAAGAAGTGAAAAAAATTCTAGAATATGCATATGATAAACCATGTTTTTGGAAAAGGGAAAGAAATTCTAGAAATTGCATATGATAGTCCATGTTTTTGAAGGGAAAGAAATGATAGGAATTGTGTATGATAGTCCACGTTTTTGGAGAAGGGAAAAAGATTTAAAAAAATTGCATATGATAGACCATGTTTTTGGAGAAGAGAAAGAAAGTCTAGAAATTGCATATGATAGTCCACATTTTTGGAAAAGGGAAAGAAATTCCAGAAATTGCATATGATAGTCCACGTTTTTGGAAAAGGGAAACAAAATCCTAAAGTTGCATACGATAGTTCAAGTTTTTGGCGAAGGGAAAGAAATTTCAGAAATAGACCATATTTTTTGAAAAAGGGAAAGAAATTCTAGAATCTGCATATGATAGTCCATGTTTTTGGAGAAGGAAAGGAATCCTTGAAATTGCATATGATAGTCCATGTTTTTGGAGAAGGGAAAGATATTTGCAGAAATTGCTCATGAAAGACCATGTTTTTTGAAAAGGGAAACATATTTCTAGAAATTGCATATGATATACCACGTTTTATGAAAATGGTGAGAAATTCTAAAAATTGCATATGATAGTCCATGTTTTTGGAGAAGGGAATGAAGTTCCTGAAATTGCAAATGATAGCCCACGTTTTTTGAGAAAGGAAAGAAATTTGCTGAAATTGCTTATGATAGACCATGTTTTTGGAGAAGGGAAAGAAATACTAGATATTGCATATGATAGACATCGTTTTTGGAAAAGGGAAAGAAATTCTAGAAATTGCATAAGATAGTTGACGCTATTAAAGAAGGGGAAATAAATTTGCAAAAATTGCATATATTAGACCACGTTTTTGGATAAGTAAAAGAAATTATAGAAATTGCATATGATAGTCCACGTTTTTGAAGAAGGTTAAAAGATTTCTAGAAATTGCATATGATAGGCCACATTTTTGGAGAAGGGAAAGAAAGTCTAGAAATTGCATATGATAGTCCACGTTTTTGGAAAAGGGAAAGAAATTCAAGAAATTTCATATGGTAGTCCACGTTTTTTAAAGATGGGAAGGAAATTCTAGAAATTGCATATGATAGTCCACGTTTTTGGAAAAGGGAAACAAAATCCAAAAATTGCATATGATAGTTGACGTTTTTGGCGAAGGAAAAGAAATTTCAAAAATTGCATATGATAGACCATATATTTTGAAAAAGGGAAAGAAATTCTAGAAATTGCATATGATAGTTGACGCTTTTAAAGAAGGGGAAAGAAATTTGCAGATATTGCATATATTAGACCACGTTTTTGGATAAGTGAAAGAAATTATAGAAATTGCATATGATAGTCTAGGTTTTTGGAGAAGGGAAAAAGATTTGCAGAAACTGCATATGATAGACCACTTTTTTAGAGAAGGGAAAGAAAGTCTAGAAATTGCATATGATAGTCTACGTTTTTGGAAAAGGGAAAGAAATTCCAGAAATTGCATATGTTAGTCTACATTTTTTAAAGACGGGAAGAAAATTCTAGTAATTGCATATGATAGTCCACGTTTTTGGAAAAGGGAAACAAAATCCTAAAGTTGCATACGATAGTTCAAGTTTTTGGCGAAGGGAAAGAAATTTCAGAAATAGACCATAATTTTTGAAAAAGGGAAAGAAATTGTAGAATCTGCATATGATAGTCCATGTTTTTGGAGAAGGAAAGGAATTCTTGAAATTGCATATGATAGTCCACGTTTTTGGAGAAGGGAAAGATATTTGCAGATATTGCTTATGAAAGACCATGTTTTTTGAAAAGGGAAACATATTTCTAGAAATTGCATATGATATACCACGTTTTATGAAAAGGGTGAGAAATTCTAAAAATTGCATATGATAGTCCATGTTTTTAGAGAAGGGAATGAAGATCTTGAAATTGCAAATGATAGCCCACGTTTTTTACGAAGGGAAAGAAATCTGCAGAAATTGCTTATGATAGACCATCGTTTTTGGAAAAGGGAAAGAAATTCTAGAAATTGCATATGCTAGTTGACGCTTTTAAAGAAGGGGAAAGAAATTTGCAGAAATTGCATATATTAGACCACGGTTTTGGATAAGTGAAAGAAATTATAAAAATTGCATATGATAGTCCACGTTTTTGGAGAAGGTTAAAAGATTTGCAGAAATTACATATGATAGACCATGTTTTTGGAGAAGGGAAAGAAAGTCTAGAAATTGCATATGATAGTCCACGTTTTTGGAAAAGGGAAACAAAATCCAAAAATTGCATATGATAGTTGACGTTTTTGGCGAAGGAAAAGAAATTTCAGAAATTGCATATGATAGACCATATATTTTGAAAAAGGGAAAGAAATTCTAGAAATTGCATATGATAGTCCATGTTTTTGGAGAAGGGAAAGGAATTTCTGAAATTGCATATGATAGTCTTTGGAAAAGGGAAAGAGATTTTTAGAAATTGCTTATGATAGACCACGTTTTTGGAGAAGTGAAAGAAATTCTAGAAATTAAATATGATAGACCATGTTTTTGGAATAGGGAAAGTAATTCTAGAAATTGCATATGATAGTCCACGTTTTTGAAGAAGGGAAAGAAATTTGCATAAATTGCATATATTAGACCACGTTTTTGGATAAGTGTAAGAAATTATGTAAATTGCATATGATAGTCCACGTTTTTGGAGAAGGGAAAGAGATTTCCAGAAATTGCATATGATAAACCACATTTTTGGAGAATGGAAAGATAGTCTAGAATTTGCATATGATAGTACACGGTTATGGAGAAGGGAAAGAAATTCCAGAAATTTCATATGTTAGTCCATGTTTTTTAATGATGATAAGGAAATTCTAAAAATTGCATATGATAGACCACGTTTCTGGAGATGGGAAAAAATTTGCGAAAATTGCTTATGATAGACTACGTTTTTCGAGAAGTGAAAGAAATTCTAGAAATTGCATATGATAGACCATGTTTTCGGATTAGGGAAAACAATTCTAGAAATTGCATATGATAGTCCACGTTTTTTTAGAAAGTAAAGAAATTTGCAGAAACTGCATATATTAAACCAAGTTTTTGGAGAACGAATAGAAATTTGGATAAATTTCATATGATAGACCACGTTTTATTAGAATGGAAAGTCTAGAAATTGCATATGATAGTCCACGTTTTTGGAAAAGGGAAAGAAATTCCATAAATTACATATGATAGTCCATGTTTTTTAAAGACGGGATGGAAATTCTAGAAATTGCATATGATAGTCCACATTTTTGGAAAAGGGAAACAACATCCAAAAATTTCATATGATACTTCACCTTTTTGGCGAAGGGAATGAAATTTCAGAAATTGCATATGATAGACCATGTTTTTGGAGAAGTAAAAAAGATTCTAGAAATTGCATATGATAGACCATGTTTTTGGAAAAGGGAAAGAAATTATAGAAATTGCATATGATAGTCCACGTTTTTGAAGAAGGGAAAGAAAATTGCAGAAATTGCATATATTAGACCACGTTTTTGGATAAGTAAAAGAAATTATATAAATTGCATATGATACTCCACATTTTTGGTGAAGGGAAAGAGATTTGTAGAAATTGCATATGATAAACCACGTTTTTGGAGAAGGGAAAGAAAGTCTAGAAATTGCATATGATAGCCCACGTTTTTGGAAAAGGGAAAGAAATTCCAGAAATCGCATATGTTAGTCCACGTTTTTTAAAGATGGGAAGGAAATTCTAGAAATTGCATATGATAGTCCACGTTTTTGGAAAAGGGAAACAAAATCCAAAAATTGCATATGATAGTTCACGTTTTTGGCTAAGGAAAAGAAATTTAAGAAATTGCATATTATGAGGGAAAGGTGTAGTTTTCATGACGTCAAAACATTGTGAATCAACTACAACCCAAATGGAATCTAAGAAACCGAGCAAATGCAACCAAGACAAGTATCTTTGACCACAAGACATTAATAGGTCGACTCATGGATGCAATAGGTCGACCTATTGCAAGCTGATTCTGAAAAATTCCAAGTAAGAAGTGAATGCGTCGACGCATTACATGCATAGGTCGACGCATGGAACTTTGAACTTATCTCGGGTATGCGCACGCTGACCCTTCAGGTCGACTCATTCAGCTTTTAAAACCTCAGGTGAAAAAGGAAAATGCGTCGACGCATGGATGGAGTAGGTCGACGCATGGAACTTTGGGGAATCTCGGGTACGCGCACGCCGACCCTTTAGGTCGACGCAAGTGTCTCACATTCCTCATTTTCAGGTGCAACAAACTCAAAAGGTCGACCTATGCAGAGAGCAGGTCGACCTGTCGCTCATTAAATTGGTTTTTCTGCTGTGTTCAAATTGGTTTTGCATTAAGTGTGGTATAAATACTCAAGTGATCATTCTATGGCAAAAATAACAAGAAACGTGAAATATAGACTCAGCTTCTTCTCATCTTCAACCTTTCGCTTATTGATCGAGAATCACACATAATCATCTTTCTCGATCGAAGTAAGGAACGTGTGTTGATAAGGTTCGACGGTAGAGTTTGTCTTGTTCGAGATTCGACGGTAGACATTCATCTTGTTCGAGTGAAGAGTGTTGAGGGTGTTTCTTGTATAAAACCTTAGGGTTTTTCATTCCTCATCAAAGATTTTGGGTTTGAAGGTTTTTGACGATCGATTTTCTTTTGTAACAATTCAGCCGTGCATAAGGGTTTGAGAGATTGAAGATCTACTCAACAAACTTGCTACAACCGGAGGATTGAGAAAGAAACGATCGGGGTCTTAATCGTGAAGATTAGACATCGACTTGATTTTATTCGAATCAAGGGAAGGATCGAAGTGTATTTCAATTTTACTGCATTGTTGTAGTTGGTGATTGGTACATTCTTTCCTTGTTAAACATTTTGCAATTAAATAAAAACTTTCCTAATTTCAATTGAAATTAGGGGCAGACGTACTCCTGCGAGGACGATAGAGGAACTTCCTAAACAAATATCGTGTTCCTTATCGCTTTTACTTTATTGCATTTTCACTTGTTTTCGTTTATTTCCATTATTGAACAAAAACTAAGGTTAGGTAAAATATCGATCACCAAGTGTTCGATAAAATTACTCAATCACATTTTTGTTCATATTTTAGTGAAAACGTTCATTGTGAGTAATATACCATATTGTGTGTAATTGAGACAATCGAGATTTTCGTTAAAACGTAATTCATCACTTGTCATTCTCATCCGTTTGGTTTATAGCACATATCCGGTCCCCGATAACATAATCATCTTAGACGATTAAGTGATTCAGGGAAGTCACGTTTCAAATAGCTAAAATTTTCTTAGGTCGAAAAAGGTGGTCTATTCACCCCCCTCTTGACCAGTCCTATCATCTAACAAGTGGTATCACGAGCTCCGGTTCATTCTAGTGCTTGATATAACTTTTTAGAAAATGGAGAACGGTCAAAAAGGGGCGTATACTAAAGCGCCTGTTTTCACTGGAGAAAACTATAGTTATTGGAAAGACTGTATGTGCATTCATATCAACTCCGTTGATAGAAAAATTTGGGATGCCATCGTCAATGGTCCTATGGCTATCACCATAACCAACGATGCTGGCATCACAAGACCTAAACCTCAAGCACAATGGGATGAAAAAGATGAAAAGAATTACGGGTATGATTGGAAAGCTAGAAACATGATTATAGCTTCCTTAGGGGTTGATGAGTACTTTCGTGTGTCGCATTGCCAATCGGCTAAGGCAATGTGGGATGCATTACAAGTCGCCCATGAAGGAACTAATGATGTTAAGCTAGCTAGAATCAATACCTTAACGCAAGAGTTTGATCTCTTTCATATGAAGCATGGTGAAACCATTGCGGATATGCAAAAGAGATTTTCTCACATTATAAATCGATTACACACATTGGGACATATTACTCCCAATGTCGTAGCTACTAACAAAGTTTTGAGATGTCTTAGTAGGGAATGGCAACCGAAGATCACGACAATCAAAGAAGCCAATGATCTCACTACATTGGATCTCACAGCCTTATTCGGAAAGCTTGAAGAACATGAGCAAGACCTCATGAACCTAAACAAGCACGAAAAGAAAGAAAAGAAAGAAAAGTCAAAGGACACGGAAAAGAAGTCCATCGCTTTAAAGGCTTCAAGTTCTAAGTCATCCACCAAAGATACATGTGATAGTGAGTCTAGTGATGAAGATGAAAGTCTTGATGAAGATATGGGATTATTCGTAAGAAGGTACAACAAGTATCTTCGAAAGAATGAAATTAAGCACTCGGACAACAATCTAGTTGATTATAGACGTCAATCAAGGTCTAACAAGCAAGATGAGTACAAGAAGACCAAACATAGAGGATCTTGTTACAACTGTGGAAAACCCGGTCATTACAAACCGGATTGTCCTTCACTAAAGAAAGATAAGACCAAAAGTAAACCTCAAAAGAAGCAATCAAGAGGAAGAAGAGCCTACATCGCTTGGGAAAGTGATAGTGACTCATCTAGCAAAGAAAGCTCAAGCGATGAAGAGGAAACCGTCAACCTATGTCTCATGGCACATCAAAAGAAGAAAAAGATTGTAAGTCATGATAAATATAATAATGTTGATGCTATGTCTTATTTTGAATTAAAGCATGCCTTTGATACTTTGCATCATGAAGCTAAGGAAGCATTTCAACGCTTAGCTTCAAATAAAAGAATTTTTAAATACCTTGAGAAGAAAGTTTCCGATTCCGAAAAGGAATTAGAAACTCTCAAGGAATCTATGATCAAAAGTATCAAAGACACAAGCGTTGTTGACAAAGGTCCTTGGTTTAAGTGGGGAGGATGTGAAACTTGTCACATTTGGCAAAAAGAAGTTAAAACTATCAAAGCCAAATTAGACAAGGCCTCACAACCTAAAATCACATATGCTATTGATCAATCACATTTCAAAAACAGTATGATAAATCCGTATCAACGATACACTTATGTGATAAAAGATCAATCTAGTAAATGTGATGACTACTCAAACTCAAGATGTCTATATTGTTGCAAAAGGGGACATACCATTAAAAAATGTCGCTTTAGGAGGTTCTTGGTTCCCAAAGGCATTTTCAAATGGACTCCGAAGAGCAACCTTTGTTTCACTCACACACAAGGACCCAATGAAAATTGGGTACCTATTTCCCTTGTTTAAATTTGTAGGTGGAATGTCTTGAGCCATCCGAAAGAAGATGGTTTCTAGATAGCGGATGCTCAAGACATATGACGGGTGACTTATCTTTATTCTATGACTTTGTGGCTAAGAAGAAAGGATTTGTGACCTATGGTGATAACAACAAGGGAGCAATACTCGGTAAAGGTAGTGTAGAGTCTGTACATGTCTCTTTTGATGAGTCTTGTCCGAAAGTTGTCGGAAAAGGTAGTGTTCTTAATGGTGCAGGTGTCTCAACTGAGAGTATACTTAAGGATCCGGATGCCAAGCTTGAGAAAGATAAAGAATCCCTCTTACCCGAGAATAATGAAGAGGAAGTGGATCAAACACCTAAAGAAAAAGAAGAAGATCAACCAAGCGAGAAGAGTGATCTTCCTCTTGCATGGAAATCTTCTAAGTACCATCCTATGGAGAACATTCTAGGAGACATATCAAAAGGGGTGACAACACGGTCAAGGATAATTAACTTTTGTTTTTATTATTCTTTCGTCTCTCAAATTGAACCTAAAAACTCAAAAGATGCATTAGTCGATGAGCATTGGTATTTAGCTATGCAAGAAGAGCTAAACCAATTTAAGAGAAATGAGGTTTGGGACCTTGTCCCCCCTCCGCGAGACCATGGGGTAATTGGCACTAAATGGGTGTTTAGGAACAAACTAGACGAAAACGGTATCATCACTCGCAACAAGGCCCGTCTTGTTGCTCAAGGGTATAGCCAAGAGGAAGGGATAGACTATGAGGAGACCTATCCTCCAGTTGCCCGACTTGAGGCAATTCGCTTGTTAATTGCATTTGCATGTTCACAAAACTTTAAGCTTTATCAAATGAATGTTAAGAGTGCTTTCCTAAATGGGTTTATTAATGAAGAGGTTTATGTATCTCAACCTCCCGGATTTGAAAACGTTGATTATCCTGATTATGTTTATAAACTTAAGCGTGCCCTGTATGGTTTAAAGCAAGCTCCTAGAGCTTGGTACGAGCGGCTTAGTAACTTTCTAACTAATCAAGGTTTCTCAAGAGGGAAAGTTGATACTACCCTATTCATTAAGAGACATGAAAAGCACTCAATATTAGTTCAAGTGTACGTAGATGATATTATCTTTGGTTCTACTAACATGACTCTTGTAAAGGAGTTTTCTAAGCTTATGCAGGGAGAATTTGAAATGAGCATGATGGGTGAACTAAACTACTTCCTTGGTCTTCAAATAAAACAACTAAAAGAAGGAACATTTGTGAGTGAAACCAAGTATTGTCAAGAACTTATCAAACGGTTTGATATGGCAAAGTCCAAGGCCATTGACACTCCTATGCCTACCGCAGTAAATCTTGATCGGGATGAACATGGTAAGCCAGTTGATGTAAAAAGGTATAGAGGTATGATCGGTTCCCTACTTTACCTTACCGCTTCCCGTTCCGATATTATGTTTAGTGTATGCATGTGTGCAAGATATCAATCATGTCCCAAGGAGTCTCACTTAAAAGCCGTTAAGCGCATACTTAGGTATCTTGTAGGTACCACTAAGCATGGCTTATGGTTCTCCAAAGGTAGTGATTGCTATTTGGTTGGATATTCCGATTCCGACTTTGCCAGGTGCAAATTGGATAGGAAAAGCACTAGTGGAACATGTCATTTCTTTTCAAATTCCTTGGTTAGTTGGCATAGCAAGAAACAAGTGTCCGTTGCCTTGTCAACCGCCGAGGCGGAATATGTGGCGGCTGGTAATTGTTGTGCTCAAATACTTTGGCTCAAGCAACAATTACTTGACTTCAATGTCAAGCTTGATCATATTCCTTTCTTCTGTGATAACACAAGTGGTATCAATCTAACCAAAAATCTGGTCTTGCACTCTCGCACTAAACACATAGAAATACGCCATCATTTCCTTAGGGATCATGTTGAGAAGGGTGATGTAGTGTTTGAGCATGTTGATAGCAAAAATCAACTTGCCGGCATCTTTACAAAGCCACTAGCTACCGAGCCCTTCTTTCACATCCGTAGGGAACTCGGTGTCCTTGATATATCGGATAGGTTGCAACTATAAGTAGTTGCATATGCTTTATTTATCATCATTATCTATGCTCTCACAATGTTTGAAGTGTTCATCAAAAGATATGTGAGGGTTTGTTTCTCATCTCCCGTGTGTAAAGGTAATATCGTTTCAACCCTAAAACTTACTTCATGGTATGGTATGTGAGGGCTTGTATCACTATGGTAGAGTTGAAATATGTGTATTTTGTGACTTAATTTTATCTTTCGCTAGACATAATTCTAACATACTTTGCGTTTGTGTAAGAATTTGAATTGAGCTGTGTGCTTATTCTCGTTTAGCTATTTATGTTATTTTGCCGGTTATTTTTATCATTTAGCATTGTTTTATGTGAATAAATTCTTTATGATTATGATTGCAAAAGGGCTTAGAAATGATCAAAACTGAACTATGTTATTCCACCATATATGTATAATGCTTTCTATTTCTTTTTGATGGTGTCAAAGGGGGAGAAAACTGAGTGAATCAGCAAGCAATGGAAAACACATGCACCAAGATAGGGGGAGCATACATAAAGGGGGAGCAAGAACCTCGGTTAAGCAATGCCTCGATACAAAGATTCAATTTTTTTGCAAAGATTCACAAGTTTTGCCATCATCAAAGATTCACAAGTTTTAATGACGTCAAAACATTGTGAATCAACTACAACCCAAATGGAATCTAAGAAACCGAGCAAATGCAACCAAGACAAGTATCTTTGACCACAAGACATTAATAGGTCGACTCATGGATGCAATAGGTCGACCTATTGCAAGCTGATTCTGAAAAATTCCAAGTAAGAAGTGAATGCGTCGATGCATTACATGCATAGGTCGACGCATGGATCTTTGAACTTATCTCGGGTATGCGCATGCTGACCCTTCAGGTCGACTCATTCAGCTTTTGAAACCTCAGGTGAAAAAGGAAAATGCGTCGACGCATGGATGGAGTAGGTCGACGCATGGAACTTTGGGGAATCTCGGGTATGCGCACGCTGATCCTTTAGGTCGACGCAAGTGTCTCACATTCCTCATTTTCAGGTGCAACAAACTCAATAGGTCGACCTATGCAGAGAGCAGGTCGACCTGTCGCTCATTAAATTGGTTTTTCTGCTGTGTTCAAATTGGTTATGCATTAAGTGTGGTAGAAATACTCAAGTGATCATTCTATGGCAAAAATAACAAGAAACGTGAAATATAGACTCAGCTTCTTCTCATCTTCAACCTTTCGCTTATTGATCGAGAATCACACATAATCATCTTTCTCGATCGAAGTAAGGAACGTGTGTTGATAAGGTTTGACGGTAGAGTTTGTCTTGTTCGAGATTTGATGGTAGACATTCATCTTGTTCGAGTGAAGAGTGTTGAGGGTGTTTCTTGTATAAAACCTTAGGCTTTTTCCTTCCTCATCAAAGATTTTGGGTTTGAAGGTTTTTGACGATCGATTTGCTTTGGTAACAATTCAGCCGTGCATAAGGGTTTGAGAGATTGAAGATCTACTCAACAAACTTGCTACAACCGGAGGATTGAGAAAGAAACGATCGGGGTCTTAATCGTGAAGATTAGACATCGACTTGATTCGATTCGAATCAGGGGAAGGATCGAAGTGTATATCAATTTTACTGCATTGTTGTAGTTGGTGATTGGTACATTCTTTCCTTGTTAAACATTTTGCAATTAAATAAAAACTTTCCTAATTTCAATTGAAATTAGGGACAGACGTACTCCTGCGAGGACGATAGAGGAACTGCCTAAACAAATATCGTGTTCCTTATCGCTTTTACTTTATTGCATTTTCACTTGTTTTCGTTTATTTCCATTATTGAACAAAAACTAAGGTTAGGTAAAATATCGATCACCAAGTGTTCGATAAAATTACTCAATCACATTTTTGTTCATATTTTAGTGAAAACGTTCATTGTGAGTAATATACCATATTGTGTGTAATTGAGACAATCGAGATTTTCGTTAAAACGTAATTCATCACTTGTCATTCTCATCCGTTTGGTTTATAGCACATATCCGGTCCCCGATAACATAATCATCTTAGACGATTAGTGATTCAGGGAAGTCACGTTTCAAATAGCTAAAATTTTCTTAGGTCGAAAAACGTGGTCTATTCACCCCCTCTAGACCAGTCCTATCGTCTAACACATATGATAGACCATATATTTTGAAAACTAGAAAGAAATTCTAGAAATTGCATATGATAGTCCATGTTTTTGGAGAAGGGAAAGGAATTTCTGAAATTGCATATGATAGTCCATGTTTCTGAAGAAGGGAAAGAAATTTTGAGAAATTGCTTATGATGGACCACGTTTTTGGAGAAGTGAAAGAAATTCTAGAAATTGCATATGATAGTCTATGTTTTTGGAAAAGGGAAAGAAATTCCAAAAATTGCATATGTTAGTCCATGTTTTTTGGATAAGGAAAAGAAGTTCTAGAAATTGCATATGATAGTCCATGTTTTTGGAGAAGGGAAACATATTTCTAGAAATTGCATATGATAGTCCATGTTTTTGGAGAAGGGAAAAAGATTTACAGAAATTGCATATGATAGACCACGTTTTTGGAGAAGTGAAAGAAAGTCTAGAAATTGCATATGATAGTCCACGTTTTTGGAAAAGGGAAAGTAATTCCAGAAATTGCATATGTTAGTCCCCGTTTTTTAAAGATGGGAAGGAAATTCTAGAAATTGCATATGATAGTCCACGTTTTTGGAAAAGGGAAACAAAATCCAAAAATTGCATATGATAGTTCACGTTTTTGGCGAAGGGAATGAAATTTCAGAAATTGCATATGATAGACCACGTTTATGGAGAAGTGAAAAAAATTCTAGAAATTGCATATGATAGACCATGTTTTTGGAAAAGGGAAAGAAATTCTAGTAATTGCATATGATAGTCCTTGTTTTTGAAGAAGGGAATTGCATATATTATACCACGTTTTTGGATAAGTGAAAGAAATTATATAGATTGCATATGATAGTCCACGTTTTTGGAGAAGGGAAAGAGATTTGCAGAAATTGCATATGATAAACCACGTTTTTGGAGAAGTGAAAGAAAGTCTAGAAATTGCATATGATAAACCATGCTTTTGGAAAAGGGAAAGAAATTCTAGAAATTGCATATGATAGTCCACGATTTTGAAGAAGGGAAAGAAATTAGCCCAAATTGCATATATTAGACCACTTTTTGGATAAGTGAAGGAATTTATAGAAATTGCATATGATAGTCCACATTTTACGAGAAGGGAAAAAGATTTGCTGAAATTGCATATGATAGACCATGTTTTTGGAGAAGAGAGAGAAAGTCTAGAAATTGCATATGATAGTCCACGTTTTTGGAAGAGGGAAAGAAATATGATAGTTCATGTTTTCTGCGAAGGGAAAGAAATTTCAGAAATTGCATATGATAGACCATATTTTTGGACAAAGGGAAAGAAATTCTAGAAATTGCATATGATAGTTCATGTTTTTTGAGAAGGGAAAGGAATTTCTGAAAATGCATATGATAGTCCACGTTTTTGGAGAAGGGAAAGAAATTTGCATAAATTGCTTATGATAGACCACGTCTTTTGAGAAGTGAAAAAAAATTCTAGAAATTGCATATGATAAACCATGTTTTTGGAAAAGGGAAAGAAATTCTAGAAATTGCATGTGTTAGTCCACGTTTTTTAAGAAGGGAAAGAAATTAACAGAAATTGCATATATTAGACCATGTTTTTTGGATAAGTGAAAGAAATTATAGAAATTGCATATGATAGTCCACGTTTTTGGAGAAGGGAAAAAGATTTGCAGAAATTCCATATGATAGACCATGTTTTTGGAGAAGAGGAAGAAAGTCTAGAAATTGCTTATGATAGTCCACGTTTTTGGAAAAGGGAAATAAATTCCAAAAATTGCATATGTTAGTCCATTTTTTTAAAGATAGGAAGGAAATTCTAGAAAATGCATATGATATTCCACATTTTTAGAAATGGGAAACAAAATCAAAAAGTTGCATATGATAGTTCAGGTTTTTGGCGAAGGGAAAGAAATTTCAGAAATAGGCCATATTTTTTGAAAAAGGGAAAGAAATTCTAAAAATTTCATATGATAGTCCATGTTATTGGAGAAGAAAGGAATTCCTGAAATTGCATATGATAGTCCACGTTTTTGGAGAAGGGAAAGAAATTTGCAGAAATTTCTAATGATAGACATCGTTTTTGGAGAATTGAAAAAAATTCAAGAAATTGCATATGATAAACCATATTTTTGGAAAAGGGATAGAAATTCTAGAAATTGCATCTGATAGTCCAAATTTTTGAAGAAGGGAAAGAAATTTGCAGAAATTGCATATATTAGACCACGTTTTTGGATAAGTGAAAGAAATTATAGAAATTGCATATGATAGTCCACGTTTTTGGAGAAGGGGAAAAGATTTGCAGAATTTGCATATGATAGACCATGTTTTTGGAAAAGAGAAAGAAAATCTAGAAATTGCATATGATAGTCCATGTTTTTGGAAAAGGGAAAGAAATTCCAGAAATTGCATATGTTAGTCCACGTTTTTTAAAGATGGGAAGGAAATTCTAGAAATTGCATATGATAGTCCACGTTTTTGGAAAGGGAAACAAAATCCAAAAGTTGCATATGATAGTTCATGTTTTTGGCGAAGGGAAAGAAGTTTCAGAAATTGCATATGATAGACCATATTTTTTGACAAAGGGAAAGAAATTCTAGAAAATGCATATGATAGTTCATGTTTATGGAGAAGGGAAATGAATTCCAGAAAATGCATATGATAGTCCACGTTTTTGGAGAAGGGAAAGAAATTTGCAGAAATTGCTTATGATAGACCACGTTTTTGGAGAAGTGAAAGAAATTACAGAAATTGCAATGATAGTCCACGTTTTTGGAGAAGGGAAAAAGATTTGCAGAAATTGCATATGATAGACCATGTTTTTGGAGAAGAGAAAGAAAGTCTAAAAATTGAATATGATAGTCCACGTTTTTGGAAAAGGGACAGAAATTCCAGAAGGTGCTTATGTTAGTCCATGTTTTTTAAAGATGGGGAGGAAATTTTAGAAATTGCATATGATAGTCCACATTTTTGGCGAAGGGAAAGAAATTTCAGAAATTGCATATGACAGACCATATTTTTTGAAAATGTAACACCCCACACATATATGTCTAGAATAATATGCATAAAGTATTAATTATGGTTCATAAGACAACAATTACATAATGTTTTGCAGCGGAAATTAGAAGTGCACAAATACAAAAGCAGAATGTATCATGGCCAAAATATACAGATACATCATATCAGTACCAATCCAAAACATAAACTAGGAAGCACGATAAGAACTAGAAGAAATATCCAAGCATCGCCAAGAGATCTAATCCATCTTTCCCTTACCGCGATCTTGTCTCGAACCACCTGAAAAATATAATTGGAATGGGATGAGATTACTAAATCTCAGTGAGTCCGCCTATCCTATTAGTCCACTCGGATCTAAGGGGAATATACAAGCAAACGGATCCGCCGTGGGTCCGTGGTTTTCCTCACGGTCAGGTACAAATACACAACAAGGACAATATCATCAATGGAAGTTCCATGGCTAACCTATGAGATATTATTAAGCACGCAAACAACACACAAGTGTAAAGTTGCTAGTACAATCACGTCGCCATGATTGTACCAACCCACCGGAGAGGACCTACTGATATTGCCTATGTGGCATCACTAGGGGTGAATAAGCAAGTGATCTTACCGATATGGTATCACTATCTCACCGTACCAACATCCAATGTTTTCCTGCCAGAGGAAATGCCTTTTTCAGTACATGGTGAGTATACACCAGATCATTCCCACCAAGCACTAGCATTTCTTTAGGTAACACGATGAGTATACACCAGATCATTCCCATCGAGTACCCACATATATCATACCGATCAATGAGTATACACCAGATCATTCCCATTGAGAGCGGTGAATATGCCCGGCTATCCCTTTCCACCAATGAGTATACACCAGATCATTCCCATTGGCGGCCATCCACGGAGTATACACCAGATCATTCCCGCGTGGAAGGGGGCATAAAGATGACAATATATATGCAGCAATATAATACAGCCATTAAGAAAAAAGGAGAAAATTCAGTCCAAAATACATATGCTACATATGTTATCAATGTCGCACATAACATAAGGTACGTCAGATATATCGAAAAATATCATTTTTACACCAAAGCTAATTTTCCTAGATAATACATCTAACTAGCTTTCTAACGGTATATGGTATGCGTCAATCGGACGTACGAGGTGGGAGATATGAATTTCCCAAGTTTCTGAATTTTTGCTTCTGCGCCCAGTGTAACCGGTTACACCAGGAACCGTAACCGGTTACGGTCACGCAAAAAGCCCAGATTCTCAGTTTTTCAACAGCGTAACCGGTTACACCAAAACCCGTAACCGGTTACACTGAACCAGAACCATTTTTCTGCATTTCCTGAATCTATATCAGTCCCAAAAAGTGCTTCTAAATTAATCCCCTACATTGCTAACCAAATTCCCACGAATTAAAGACATGCATCAGGTTCAGAAACATCAACCAACAAAGATATAAGCAGATATAACATGATCAGTACCATTGATTCAAGATTGATCACACAATCCCTAAACCCCAAATAGAATCCCAACATGCAACCCATGGTTTCTATCTAAGGACTCACCTTAGAGAAGAATCAAAGGATGATGATGGAGATGCTGAAGCAAGATGATGATAGAAATAAGGATTGGAACAGAATCTGGTGCATGCAAGGAGGTGAGCTTGTACCAAGTTTGAGACCTTTTCTCCTCTTCCTCTCTTCCCATGTTCTCTTCTTCTCTCTTCACAAAAACAAATTCTGGTTTTGCTTCAATAAGATTAGCAACATAAAAGCCAAACACACCTTAATTCTCATTTAAGTGGGAAATGTCCATAATACCCTCATTCTCACTAATTGACATGGTTTAAGTGATAAACCTATTAGTAAGAATGTGTATTATAATTATCTATTACTCATCTCAATTTGATTTAGAATTAGTAACTGAATAAATATAATACAAGGTATTACATTCTCCCCCCCTTAAATAGAATTCGTCCTCGAATTCAAAGAAGACTTACCAAAACAGGTGAGGGTAGGATTCCCGCATCTCTGACTCAAGCTCCCAAGTAGCTTCCTCAGGACGCGTCTCATCCCACATCACCTTCACGATAGGTATCTCCTTACTCCGGAGAGACTTGCTCGCACGCTCCAGGATACAGCAGGGTTGAGGATCATAGGAAAGATCTGGTTCTACTTCAACAGTTTCCGGAAGAATAGGATGAAAAGTATCGGGCACAAACTTCCGGAGTTGAGATACATGGAATACGTCATGCAGCCCGGATAGTGAAGGTGGTAATGCCAACTGATAAGCCACTCCACCTACCCGACTCAAAATCTGATACGGTCCCACATATCTCGGACTGAGTTTACGCGTTTTGAACGGTCCTCCCAATCTCAATCTTGGAGTGACCTTCAAATACACATGATCACCCACTTCAAATTCCAAAGGTCTCCTCCGCTTGTCCGCATAGTTCTTTTGTCGGTCTTGGGCTTTCTTGAGATTATCTCGGATCATCTTAACTTTTTCGGTGGTTTCTTGTATAATCTCCGGTCCAAGAATACTCTTCTCCCCTACTTCGGCCCAGCACAAAGGTGATCGACATTTTCTCCCGTATAGAGCTTCGTAGGGAGCCATACCCAAACTAGCATGGTAACTGTTATTGTATGCGAACTCTATCAACGGCAAATGATCCTTCCAACTCCCACCTTCTTCCAGAATGCAAGCCCTCAACATATCCTCTATCGTCTGGATTGTCCTCTCCGTCTGCCCATCGGATTGAGGATGGTTAGACGTACTCATATCCAATCTAGTCCCCAATTCCTTATGAAACATCTTCCAAAATCTCGAAGTGAATTTTGGATCACGATCAGACACTATACTAGACGGCACGCCATGCAACCGTACAATCTCTGCTATGAAAAGCCTTGCGAGATGAATCACCTTGTGAGTGGTCTTTACGGGTAAAAAGTGAGCAGACTTAGTCAATCTATCCACTATTACCCATACAGAATCATGCCCGCCTCGGGCACGAGGTAGACCCACAATGAAATCCATAGAGATAGAATCCCATTTCCACGTTGGTACCTCCAGTGGCTGCAACATTCCTCCTGGCCTCTGGTGCTCAATCTTAACTTGTTGACAAATGGGACACTGTGCTACATATTCTGCAATCTCCTTCTTCATACCTGGCCACCAAAAATCCTTTTTCAAGTCTTGATACATTTTGGTCGACCCAGGATGAATAGAAAACCTGCTCTTGTGTGCTTCATCCAGAATCAAACGCTTCAACTCCGAATCATTCGGTACACACACCCGTTGCTGAAACAAGATTACCCCATCAGGTGCTCTCACAAAATCAGGCATATCTCTGCTTGCTTGCAATTGCTCATCATACCCTTGGGATATCCGAATTCTCTCTCGCAACTCATTCTGAATGCTCAAATTACTGATCAACACACCATTGGGTGTCCATTCAAACTGAAGGTCAAGGTCTCTAAACTTTTCCAATAAGTCATGCTCCAACATCATCAACTCAGCGACTCGAAATTCCTTCCTACTTAACGCATCTGCCACTTTATTAGCCTTTCCTGGATGATACTTCAATTCAAAATCATAATCTTTGAGGTACTCCATCCATCTCCTTTGTCGCATATTCAACTCCTTCTGGTCAAAGAGATATCTCAAGCTTTTATGATCACTGAACATCTCAAAGTGAACGCCATATAGGTAATGTCGCCACACCTTGAGTGCAAAAACTATTGCAGCAAGCTCAAGATCATGGGTTGGGTAATTCTCTTCATGAGATCTCAACTGCCGAGAGGCATAAGCTACCACCTGGCCATCTTGCATCAGTACTCCACCTAAACCTTTCTTAGAAGCGTCACAGTACACCTCATAGGATCGGTTTGGATCCGGAATCACTAACACGGGTGCAGTAGTCAACTTCTTCTTAAGTTTCTGGAAACTCTGCTCACACTCGGAATCCCACTCAAAAGCAACCTCCTTACGCGTAAGCTTTGTCAATGGTAAGGCTAACTTAGCAAACCCCATAATAAATCTCCGGTAATAACCTGCCAAACCTAAGAAGCTTCTAACCTCAGTCACACTCCTCGGCCGGTCCCAATTCACTACCGCTTCTACTTTAGAAGGATCCACTGCTACGCCTCCTCCTGAGATAACGTGACCAAGAAAACTTACTTCGGATAGCCAAAATTCACACTTACTGAACTTGGCATACAGCTGTTTCTCTCGAAGAGTAGATAACACGATCCGCAAGTGTTCTTCATGATCTTCAGGAGTACGAGAATACACAAGAATGTCATCAATGAAGATCACTACAAACTGATCCAGATATGGCTGAAAGATTCGATTCATGTAATCCATGAAAACTGCCGGAGCATTAGTCACACCAAATGGCATAACTAAAAACTCGTAATGACCATATCGGGTCCTGAATGCAGTCTTAGGTACATCTGAACTCTTCACTCGGATCTGATGGTATCCTGACCTAAGATCAATCTTCGAGAACACACTGGCTCCTTTCAACTGATCTAGGAGGTCATCAATCCGTGGCAGAGGATATTTGTTCTTTATGGTAACTTTGTTCAGCTGACGGTAATCAATGCACAGGCGTATACTTCCGTCCTTCTTCTTTACCAAGAGAACAGGAGCTCCCCATGGAGAAACACTGGGTTGGATAAAATGCTTAGCAAGAAGTTCTTCCAATTGGCGCTTCAGTTCTCTGAGTTCAATAGGAGACATCCTATATGGAGTGATGGAAACTGGGGCTGTTCCAGGAACAAGATCGATTGAGAATTCCGCTTCTCTTTCTGGAGGAAGAGAAGTGATATCCTCAGGAAACACATCAGGAAATTCACACACCATCGGAATTTCCGACAATTCCACTCTCACAGAAGGTTCTTTGGAAAGAACTAAAAGAAAGGATCTTTCTTGAGAAAAGAGATAATTAACCGTGCTGATTGTACCTTCTATCAACTTGGTAATTGCATCATTGGAAGGAGTCTCTTCAGCAGGAATGAATATGGCCTTCTCTTTGCAACCAATGTACACCGAGTTAAGAGACAACCAATCCATCCCTAGAATGACATCAAGCTTCTTGAGGGGTAAACAAATTAGATCAATTGGGTACTCGCGACCATTAAAAGAGACTGAACAATCTTTACAGATTAGTCGAGCTTCCACGGTATCATCCGTTGCCGAAGAAATAATCATGGGTTCAGGTAACGGAATAACCCCCAAACCAAGTCGGTAGACGCACTCGGTGGAGATAAAAGAATGAGTGGCTCCACAATCAACTAAAACACATAATGGTTGATTGTTAACATAACACGTACCCGCAATGAGGTTGTTGTTTCCCTTGGCCTTCCTCGAATCCAAAGTGTAAACACGACCTGCAGTCTTCTCAAGAATCCTCCTTTGTGGACAGCGTGGAGCTATCTGGCCCTGCTCGCCACATCTAAAACAAGTCACGGAACCAAGCTGGCAATCTCCGGTATGCTTCCTTCCACACTTACGACAATGAGGCGGTTGAGCCGATTGTTCACCATAAGCCTGCTTCTTCTTTGGTGGAGGGTTACGGGGCCTCAAGTGTTGAGTAGACCTTCCTTGCTCTCCGAAATTAATCCTGTTTTGGTTCCTCTCTTCTTGAACCCTTTTCAAACTGTTTTCAACAACATAGCATTGTCTTAGACATTCACCATAAGTAGTGAACTCTCTTTGGGAAACACTATGAGCAATGTCGGCCCTCAAACCCATCATGAACTGATCAATCTTCCATAGTTCATCTGGAGCATAAACAGCCTGTCTGGAATAGTCTGCCAAGTCCTCGAACTTCTCTGCATATTCTGAAACAGTCATGTCACCTTGCTTGAAGTTCTGAAATTCTCTCTCCTTTTGGGTCCTCACACTATTAGGGAAGTACTTCTCCAAGAATGCCACTTTGAAGTGCTGCCAATCCTTAGGAATCCCTTGGGTGGTGAAATAAGTGGATGCAGTGTTCCACCACCTAAGAGCTGGTCCCTTCATCTTCTGAGTAGCAAAGATCACCTTCTCTTCTTCAGTACACTGAATAGCTTGAAACACCCTCTCCATTCCAGCTAACCAGTCATGAGCCAAGAGTGAATCAAGTCCGCCAACAAACTCTGGAGGATCCATCCTGAAGAAGGCACGAAAATCAGGTCCAGCTGCAGCTTGAGGAACGGGAGCTTGAGTAGGAGGTTGTTGCCCCTGCATGCCTTGCATCATTTGAGCCATCATCTGGTTCTGCTGCATCATCTGCTGCATCATCTGCTGCCAAGGCACGCCTGCACCTCCGGCTTCTTGCTCGGGCTCCACATGCCTAGTTCTGGGCCTTCCGGGACCTCTGCGTTGCTCAGCCATCTCCCTGCCTGTCCTACGCATGGGATCAAGTTGATCAGGCTCAATACCATAAATAAGACATAAGGAATCTTACTGATTATACACATATGAGGCAGAATTGTACTGCATTATGATGTGTCTTAGCAAAGTCGAGGATCGACCTGCTCTGATACCAACTGTAACACCCCACACATATATGTCTAGAATAATATGCATAAAGTATTAATTATGGTTCATAAGACAACAATTACATAATGTTTTGCAGCGGAAATTAGAAGTGCACAAATACAAAAGCCGAATGTATCATGGACAAAATATACAGATACATCATATCAGTACCAATCCAAAACATAAACTAGCAAGCACGATAAGAACTAGAAGAAATATCCAAGCATCGCCAAGAGATCTAATCCATCTTTCCCTTACCGCGATCTTGTCTCGAACCACCTGAAAAATATAATTGGAATGGGATGAGATTACTAAATCTCAGTGAGTCCGCCTATCCTATTAGTCCACTCGGATCTAAGGGGAACATACAAGCAAACGGATCCGCCGTGGGTCCGTGGTTTTCCTCACGGTCAGGTACAAATACACAACAAGGACAATATCATCAATGGAAGTTCCATGGCTAACCAATGAGATATTATTAATCACGCAAACAACACACAAGTGTAAAGTTGCTAGTACAATCACGTCGCCATGATTGTACCAACCCACCGGAGAGGACCTACTGATATTGCCTATGTGGCATCACTAGGGGTGAATAAGCAAGTGATCTTACCGATATGGTATCACTATCTCACCGTACCAACATCCGATGTTTTCCTGCCAGAGGAAATGCCTTTTTCAGTACATGGTGAGTATACACCAGATCATTCCCACCAAGCACTAGCATTTCTTTAGGTAACACGATGAGTATACACCAGATCATTCCCATCGAGTACCCACATATATCATATCGATCAATGAGTATACACCAGATCATTCCCATTGAGAGCGGTGAATATGCCCGGCTATCCCTTTCCACCAATGAGTATACACCAGATCATTCCCATTGGCGGCCATCCACGGAGTATACACCAGATCATTCCCGCGTGGAAGGGGGCATAAAGATGACAATATATATGCAGCAATATAATATAGCCATCAAGAATAAAGGAGAAAATTCAGTCCAAAATACATATGCTTCACATGTTATCAATGTCGCACATAACATAAGGTACGTCAGATATATCGAAAAATATCATTTTTACACCAAAGCTAATTTTCCTAGATAATACATCTAACTAGCTTTCTAACGGTATATGGTATGCGTCAATCGGACGTACGAGGTGGGAGATATGAATTTCCCAAGTTTCTGAATTTTTGCTTCTGCGCCCAGTGTAACCGGTTACACCAGGAACCGTAACCGGTTACGGTCACGCAAAAAGCCCAGATTCTCAGTTTTTCAACAGCGTAACCGGTTACACCAAAACCCGTAACCATTTTTCTGCATTTCCTGAATCTATATCAGTCCCAAAAAGTGCTTCTAAATTAATCCCCTACATTGCTAACCAAATTCCCACGAATTAAAGACATGCATCAGGTTCAGAAACATCAACCAACAAAGATATAAGCAGATATAACATGATCAGTACCATTGATTCAAGATTGATCACACAATCCCTAAACCCCAAATAGAATCCCAACATGCAACCCATGGTTTCTATCTAAGGACTCACCTTAGAGAAGAATCAAAGGATGATGATGGAGATGCTGAAGCAAGATGATGATAGAAATAAGGATTGGAACAGAATCTGGTGCATGCAAGGAGGTGAGCTTGTACCAAGTTTGAGACCTTTTCTCCTCTTCCTCTCTTCCCACGTTCTCATCTTCTCTCTTCACAAAAACAAATTCTGGTTTTGCTTCAATAAGATTAGCAACATAAAAGCCAAACACACCTTAATTCTCATTTAAGTGGGAAATGTCCATAATACCCTCATTCTCACTAATTGACATGGTTTAAGTGATAAACCTATTAGTAAGAATGTGTATTATAATTATCTATTACTCATCTCAATTTGATTTAGAATTAGTAACTGAATAAATATAATACCAGGTATTACAGAAAAGGGAAAGAAACTCTAGAAATTGCATATGATAGTCCATGTTTTTAGAGAAGGGAGAAGAATTCCTGATATTGCATATGATAGTCCACATTTTTGGAGAAGGGATAGAAATTTCAGAAATAGGCCATATTTTTTGAAAACGGGAAAGAAATTCTAGAAATTGCATATGATAGTCCATGTTATTGGAGAAGAAAGGAATTCCTGAAATTGCATATGATAGTCCACGTTTTTGGAGAAGGGAAAGAAATTTGCAGAAATTTCTAATGATAGACCTCGTTTTTGGAGAAGTGAAAAAAACTCAAGAAATTGCATATGATAAACCATATTTTTGGAAAAGGGAAAAAAATTCTAGAAATTGCATATGATAGTCCACATTTTTGAGAAGGGAAAGAAATTTGCAGAAATTGCATATATTAGACCACGTTTTTGGATAAGTGATAGAAATTATAGAAATTGCATATGATAGTCCACGTTTTTGGATAAGTGATAGAAATTATAGAAATTGCATATGATAGTCCACGTTTTTGGAAAAGGGAAACAAAATCCAAAATTTGCATATGATAGTTCACGTTTTTGGCGAAGGGAAAGAAATTTAAGAAATTGCATATGATAGACCATATTTTTTGAAAAAGGGAAAGTAATTCTAGAAATTGCATATGATAGTCCATATTTTTGGAGAAGGGAAAGGAATTCCTGAAATTGCATATGATAGTCCAAGTTTTTGGAGAAGGGAAAGAAACTTGCAAAAATTGCTTATGATAGACCACATTTTTGGAGAATTGAAATTTTTTTTAGAAATTGCATATGATAAACCATGTTTTTGGAAAAGGGAAAGAAATTCTAGAAATTGCATATGATAGTCCACATTTTTGAAGAAGGGAATGAAATTTGCAGAAATTGCATATATTAGACCACGTTTTTGGATAAGTGAAAGAAATTATAGAAATGGCATATGATAGTCCACGTTTTTAGAGAAGGGAAAAAGATTTGCAGAAATTGCATATGATAAACCATGTTTTTGGAGAAGAGAAAGAAAGTCTAGAAATTGCATATGATAGTCCACATTTTTGGAAAAGGGACATAATTTCCAGAAATTGCATATGTTAGTCCACATTTTTTAAAGATGGGAAGGAAATTCTAGAAATTGCATATGATAGTCCACGTTTTTGGAAAAGGGGAACAAAATCCAAAAGTTGCATATGATAGGTCATGTTTTTAGCGAAGGGAAAGAAATTTTTCAGAAATTGCATATGATAAACCATATTTTTGGAAAAAGGGAAAGAAATTCTATAAATTGCATATGATAGTCCATGTTTTTGGAGTAGGAATTGAATTCCTGAAATTGTATATGATAGTCCACGTTTTTGGAGAAGGGAAAGAATTTTATAGAAATTGCTTATGATAGACCACATTTTTGGAGATGTGAAAAAAATTCTAGAAATTGCATATGATAGACCATGTTTTTGGAAAAGGGAAAGAAATTCTAGAAATTGCATATATTAGTCCACGTTTTTGGATAAGTGAAAGAAATTATAGAAATTGCATATGATAGTCCACGTTTTTGGAGAAGGGAAAGATATTTGTAGAAACTGCATATGAAAACCCACGTTTTTGGAGAAGGGAAAGAAAATCTAGAAATTGCGTATGATAGTCCACGTTTTTGGGAAAAGGAAAGAAATTCCAGAAATTGCATATGTTAGTCCATATTTTTTAAAGATGGGAAGGAAATTTTAGAAATTGCATATGATAGTCCACGTTTTTGGCGAAGGAAAAAAAAATTCAGGAATTGCATATGATAGACCATATTTTTTGAAAAAGGGAAAGAAATTCTAGAAATTGCATATGATAGTCCATGTTTTTTGAGAAGGGAAAGGAATTCCTGAAATTGCATTTGATAGTCCATGTTTTTTGAGAAGGGAAAGAAATTTTCTGAAATTGCTACTGATAGACCACGTTTTTTGAGAAGTGTAAAAAATTCTAGAAATTGCATATGATAAACCATGTTTTTTGAAAAGGGAAAGAAATTCTAGAAATTGCATATGATAGTCCACGTTTTTTAAGAACAGAAAGAAATTTGCAGAAATTGCATATATTATACCACGTTTTTGGATAGGTGAAAGAAATTATAGAAATTGCATATGATAGTCCACGTCTTTGGAGAAGGGAAAAAGATTTGCAGAAATTGCATATGATAGACCATGTTTCTGGAGAAGAGAAAGAAAGTCTAGAAATTGCATATGATAGTCCACGTTTTTGGAAAAGGGACAGAAATTCCAGAAATTCCATATGTTAGTCCACGTTTTTTAAAGATGGGAAGGAAATTCTAGAAATTGCATAATATAGTCCACGTTTTTGGAAAAGGGAAATAACTTCTTGAAATTGCATATGATAGTCCACATTTTTTTAAGAAGGGAAAGAAATTTGCACAAATTGCATATATTAGATCACGTTTTTGGATAAGTGAAAGAAATTATAGAAATTGCATATGATAATCCATGTTTTTGGAGAAGGGGAAAAGATTTGCAGAATTTGCATATGATAGACCATGTTTTTGGAAAAGAGAAAGAAAGTCTAGAAATTGCATATGATAGTCCACGTTTTTGGAAAAAGGAAAGAAATTCCAGAAATTGCATATGTTAGTCCACGTTTTTTAAAGATGGGAAGGAAATTCTAGAAATTGCATATGATAGTCCACGTTTTTGGAAAGGGAAGCAAAATCCAAAAGTTGCATATGATAGTTCATGTTTTTGGCGAAGGGAAAGAAGTTTCAGAAATTGCATATGATAGACCATATTTTCTGAAAAAGGGAAAGAAACTCTAGAAATTGCATATGATAGTCCATGTTTTTAGAGAAGGGAAAATAATTCCTGATATTGCATATGATAGTCCACGTTTTTGGAGAAGGGAAAGAAATTTGCAGAAATTGCTTATGATAGACCACGTTTTTGGAGAAGTGAAAAAAATTCTAGAAATTGCATATGATAAACCATGTTTTTGGAAAAGGGAAAGAAATTCTAGAAATTGCATATGATAGTCCACGATTTTGAAGAAGGGAAAGAAATTAGCCGAAATTGCATATATTAGACCACTTTTTGGATATGTGAAGGAAATTATAGAAATTTCATATGATAGTCCATGTTATACGAGAAGGGAAAAAGATTTGCAGAAATTGCATATGATAGACCATATTTTTGGAGAAGAGAGAAAGTCTAAAAATTGCATATATATGATAGTCCACGTTTTTGGAAGAGGGACATAAATTCCAGAACTTGCATATGTTAGTCCATGTTTTTTAAATATGGGATGGAAGTTCTAGAAATTGCATATGATAGTCCACGTTTTTGGAAAAGGGAAACAAAATCCTAAAGTTGCATATGCTAGTTCACGTTTTTGGCAAAGGGAAAGAAATTTCAGAAATTGCATATGATAGACCATATTTTTTGAAAAAAGGAGAAATTTTATAAATTGCATATGATAGTCCATGTTTTTGGAGAAGGGAAAGGAATTCTTGAAATTGCATATGATAGTCCACTTTTTTTTGGAGAAGGGAAAGAAATTTGCAGAAATTGCTTATGATAGACCACGTTTTAGGAGAAGTGAAAAATATTCTAGAAATTGCATATGATAAACCATGTTTTTGGAAAAGGGGAAGAAATTCTAGAAATTGCATATGACAGTACACGTTTTTGAAGAAGAAAAAGAAATTTGCAGAAAT
Source organism: Vicia villosa (assembly GCF_029867415.1). Lineage (NCBI taxonomy): Eukaryota > Viridiplantae > Streptophyta > Magnoliopsida > Fabales > Fabaceae > Vicia > Vicia villosa. Next base: position 1,178,680 of record NC_081183.1, read on the forward strand.
TGCATATTTTAGACCATGTTTTTGGAAAAGGGAAAGAAATTCTAGAAATTGCATATGATAGTCCACATTTTTGAAGAAGGGAAAGAAATTTGCAGATATTGCATATATTAGACCATGTTTTTGGATAAGTGAAAGAAATTATAGAAATGGCATATGATAGTCCACATTTTTGGAGAAGGGAAAAAGATTTGCAGATATTGCATATGATAGACCATGTTTTAAGAGAAGAGAAAGAAAGTCTAGAAATTGCATATGATAGTCCATGTTTACGGAAAAGGGAATGAAATTCCAGAAATTGCATATGTTAGTCCATGTTTTTTAAAGATGGGAAGGAAATTCTAGAAACTGCATATGATAGTCCACGTTTTTGGAAGAGGGAAACAAAATCCAAAAGTTGCATATGATAGTTCATGTTTTTGGCGAAGGGAAAGAAGTTTCAGAAATTGCATATGATAGACCATATTTTCTTAAAAAGGGAAAGAAACTCTAGAAATTGCATATGATAGTCCATGTTTTTGGAGAAGGACAGGAATTCCTGAAATTGCATATGATAGTCCACGTTTATGGAGAAGGGAAAGAAATTTGCAGAAATTGCTTATGATAGACCATGTTTTTGGAGAAGTGAAAAAAATTCTAGAAATTGCATATGATAAACCATGTTTTTGGAAAAGGGAAAGAAATTATATAATTTGCATATGATAGTCCATGTTTTTGAATAAGGGAAAGAAATTTCCCGAAATTGCATTTATTAGACCACGTTTTTGGATATGTGAAAGAAATTATAGAAATTGCATATGATAGTCCACGTCTTTGGAGAAGGGAAAAGGATTTGCAGAAATTGCATATGATAGACCATGTTTTTGGAGAAGAGAAAGAAAGTCTAGAAATTGCATAAGATAGTCTACGTTTTTGGAAAAGAGACAGAAATTCGAGAAATTGCATATGTTAGTCTACGTTTTTTAAAGATGGGAAAGAAATTTTAGAAATTGCATATGATAGTCCACGTTTTTGGAAAAGGGAAACAAAATCCAAAAGTTGCATATGATAGTTCACGTTTTTGGCGAAGGGAAAGAAATTTTAGAAATAGGCCATATTTTGGACCATATTTTTTGAAAAGGGGAAAGAAATTCTATAAAGTGCATATGATAGTCCATGTTTTTGGAGAAGGGAAAGGAATTCCTGAAATTACATATGATAGTCCACGTTTTTGGAGAAGGGAAAGAAATTTCCAAAAATTGCTTATCATAGACCACGTTTGTTGAGAAGTGAAAAAAATTCTATAAATTGCATATGATAAACCATGTTTTTGGAAAAGGGAAAGAAATTCTAGAAATTGCATATGTTAGTCCACGTTTATTAAGAAGGTAAAGAAATTACCAGAAATTGCATATGTTAGACCATGTTTTTTGGATAAGTGAAAGAAATTATAGAAATTGCATATGATAGTCCACGTTTTTGGAGAAGGGAAAAAGATTTGCAGAAATTCCATATGATAGACCATGTTTTTGGAGAAGAGGAAGAAAGTCTAGAAATTGCATATGGTAGTCCACGTTTTTGGAAGAGGGAAACAAATTCCAAAAATTGCATATGTTAGTCCATGTTTTTTAAAGATGGGAAGAAAATTCTAGAAAATGAATATGATAGTCCACGTTTTTAGAAATGGGAAACAAAATCAAAAAGTTGCATATGATAGTTCAGGTTTTTGGCAAGGGAAAGAAATTTCACAAATAGGCCATATTTTTTGAAAAAGGGAAAGAAATTCTAGAAATTGCATATGATAGTCCATGTTTTTGGAGAAGTAAGGAATAACTGAAATTGCATATGATAGTCCACGTTTTTGGAGAAGGGAAAGAAATTTGCAGAAATTTCTTTTGATAGACCTCGTTTTTGGAGAAGTGAAAAAAATTCTAGAAACTGCATATGATAAACCATATTTTTGGAAAAGGAAAAGAAATTCTATAAATTGCATATGATAGTCCACATTTTTGAAGAAGGGAAAGAAATTTGCAGAAATCGCATATATATTAGACCACGTTTTTGGATAAGTGATAGAAATTATAGAAACTGCATATGATAGTCCACATTTTTGGAGAAGGGAAAAAGTTTTGCAGTAATTACATATGATAGACCATGTATTTGGAGAAGAGAAAGAAAGTCTAGAAATTGCATATGATAGTCCACCTTTTTGGAAAAGGGACAGAAATTCCAAAAACTGCATATGTTAGTCCACGTTTTTTAAAGATAGGAAGGATATTCTAGAAATTGCATATGATAGTCCACGTTTTTGGAAAAGGGAAACAAAATCCAAAAGTTGCATATGATAGTTCACGTTTTTGGCGAAGGGAAAGAAATTTAAGAAATTGCATATGATAGACCCAATTTTTTGAAAAAGGGAAAGAAATTCTAGAAATTGCATATGATAGTCCTTGTTTTTGGAGAAGGGAAAGGAATTCCTGAAATTGCATATGATAGTCCAAGTTTTTGGAGAAGGGAAAGAAACATGCAAAAATTACTTATGATAGACCACATTTTTGGAGAATTGAAAAAAATTCTAGAAATTGCATATGATAAACCATGTTTTTGGAAAAGGGAAAGAAGTTCTAGAAATTGCATATGATAGTCCACATTTTTGAAGAAGGGAAAGAAAATTGCAAAAATTGCATATATTAGACCACGTTTTTGGATAAGTGAAAAAAATTATAGAAATTGCATATGATAGTCCACGTTTTTAAAGAAGGGAAAAAGATTTGCAGAAATTGCATATGATAAACCATGTTTTTTGAGAAGAGAAAGAAAAATTAGAAATTGCATATGATAGTCCACGTTTTTGGAAAAGAGACAGAAATTCCTGAAATTGCATATGTTAGTCCACGTTTTTTAAAGATGGGAAGGAAATTCTAGAAATTGCATATGATAGTCCATGTTTTTGGAAAAGGGGAACAAAATCCAAAAGTTGCATATGATAGGTCATGTTTTTACGAAGGGAAAGAAATTTTCAGAAATTGCATATGATGGACCATATTTTGGGAAAAAGGGAAAGAAATTCTAGAAATAGCATATGATAGTTCATGTTTTTGGAGTAGGAATGGAATTCCTGAAATTGCATATGATAGTCCACGTTTTTGGAGAAGGGAAAGAAATTTATAGAAATTGCTTATGATAGACCACATTTTTGGAGATGTGAAAAAAATTCTAGAAATTGCATATGATAGACCATGTTTTTGGAAAAGGGAAAGAAATTCTAGAAATTGCATATAAAAAAAAACCATGTTTTTGGAGAAAGGAAAGAAAATCTAGAAATTGCGTATGATAGTCCACGTTTTTGGAAGAGGGAAACAAAATCCAAAAGTTGCATATGATAGTTCATGTTTTTTAAAGATGGGAAGGAAATTTTAGAAATTGCAAATGATAGTCCATGTTTTTGGAAAAGGGAAACAAAATCCAAAAGTTGCATATGATAGTTCACGTTTTTGGCGAAGGAAAAAAAATTCAGAAACTGCATATGATAGACCATATTTTTTGAAAAAGGGAAAGAAATTCTAGAAATTGCATATGATAGTCCATGTTTTTTGAGAAGGGAAAGGAACTCCTGAAATTGCATATGATAGTCCACGTTTTTTGAGAAGGGAAAGATATTTGCAGAAATTGCTTCTGATTGACCACGTTTATTGAGAAGTGAAAAAAATTCTAGAAATTGCATATGATAAACCATGTTTTTTGAAAAGGGAAAGAATTTCTAGAAATTGCATATGATAGTCCACGTTTTTGAAGAACGGAAAGAAATTTGCAGAAATTGCATATATTATACCACGTTTTTGGATATGTGAAAGAAATTATAGAAATTGCATATGATAGTCCACATCTTTGGAGAAGGGAAAAGGATTTGCAGAAATTGCATATGATAGACCACGTTTTTGGAGAAGAGAAAGAAACTCTAGAAATTGCATAAGATAGTCTACGTTTTTGGAAAAGAGACAGAAATTCTAGAAATTGCATATGTTAGTCCGCGTTTTTTAAAGATGGGAAAGAAATTTTAGAAATTGCATATGATAGTCCACGTTTTTGGAAAAGGGAAACAAAATCCAAAAGTTGCATATGATAGTTCACGTTTTTGGCGAAGGGAAAGAAATTTTAGAAATAGGCCATATTTTGGACCATATTTTTTTAAAAGGAGAAAGAAATTCTAGAAATTGCATATGATAGTCCATGTTTTTGGAGAAGGGAAAGGAATTCCTAAAATTACATATGATAATCCACGTTTTAGGAGAACGGAAAGAAATTTGCAGAAATTGCTTATGATAGACCACGTTTTTTGAGAAGTGAAAAAAATTCTAGAAATTGCATATGATAAACCATGTTTTTGGAAAAGGGAAATAAATTCTAGAAATTGCATATGTTAGTCCACGGTTTATAAGAAGGGAAATAAATTAACAAAAATTGCATATATTAGACCTTGTTTTTTGAATAAGTGAAAGAAATTATAGAAATTGCATATGATAGTCCACGTTTTTGGAGAAGGGATAAAGATTTGCAGAAATTCCATATGATAGACCATGTTTTTGGAGAAGAGAAAGAAAGTCTAGAAATTGCATATGCTAGTCCACGTTTTTGGAAGAGGGAAAGAAATTCCAGAAATTGCATATGTTAGACCATGTTTTTTATAGAATGGAAGGAAATTGTAGAAATTGCATATGATAGTCCATGTTTTTGGAAGAGGGAAACAAAATCCAAAAGTTGCATATAATAGTTTAGGTTTTTGGCGAAGGGAAAGAAATTTCAGAAATAGGCCATATTTTTTGAAAAAGGGAAAGAAATTCTAGAAATTGCATATGATAGTCCACCTTTTTGGAAAAGGGACAGAAATTCCAAAAACTGCATATGTTAGTCCACGTTTTTTAAAGATAGGAAGGATATTCTAGAAATTGCATATGATAGTCCACGTTTTTGGAAAAGGGAAACAAAATCCAAAAGTTGCATATGATAGTTCACGTTTTTGGCGAAGGGAAAGAAATTTAAGAAATTGCATATGATAGACCCAATTTTTTGAAAAAGGGAAAGAAATTCTAGAAATTGCATATGATAGTCCTTGTTTTTGGAGAAGGGAAAGGAATTCCTGAAATTGCATATGATAGTCCAAGTTTTTGGAGAAGGGAAAGAAACATGCAAAAATTACTTATGATAGACCACATTTTTGGAGAATTGAAAAAAATTCTAGAAATTGCATATGATAAACCATGTTTTTGGAAAAGGGAAAGAAGTTCTAGAAATTGCATATGATAGTCCACATTTTTGAAGAAGGGAAAGAAAATTGCAAAAATTGCATATATTAGACCACGTTTTTGGATAAGTGAAAAAAATTATAGAAATTGCATATGATAGTCCACGTTTTTAAAGAAGGGAAAAAGATTTGCAGAAATTGCATATGATAAACCATGTTTTTTGAGAAGAGAAAGAAAGTTTAGAAATTGCATATGATAGTCCACGTTTTTGGAAAAGAGACAGAAATTCCTGAAATTGCATATGTTAGTCCACGTTTTTTAAAGATGGGAAGGAAATTCTAGAAATTGCATATGTTAGTCCATGTTTTTGGAAAAGGGGAACAAAATCCAAAAGTTGCATATGATAGGTCATGTTTTTACGAAGGGAAAGAAATTTTCAGAAATTGCATATCATAGACCATATTTTGGGAAAAAGGGAAAGAAATTCTAGAAATAGCATATGATAGTCCATGTTTTTGGAGTAGGAATGGAATTCGTGAAATTGCATATGATAGTCCACGTTTTTGGAGAAGGGAAAGAAATTTATAGAAATTGCTTATGATAGACCACATTTTTGGAGATGTGAAAAAAATTCTAGAAATTGCATATGATAGACCATGTTTTTGGAAAAGGGAAAGAAATTCTAAAAATTGCATATGAAAAAAAACCATGTTTTTGGAGAAAGGAAAGAAAATCTAGAAATTGCGTATGATAGTCCATGTTTTTGGAAAAAGGAAAGAAATTCCAGAAATTGCATATGTTAGTCCATATTTTTTAAAGATGGGAAGGAAATTTTAGAAATTGCAAATGATAGTCCATGTTTTTGGAAAAGGGATACAAAATCCAAAAGTTGCATATGATAGTTCACGTTTTTGGCGAAGGAAAAAAAATTCAGAAATTGCATATGATAGACCATATTTTTTGAAAAAGGGAAAGAAATTCTAGAAATTGCATATGATAGTCCATGTTTTTTGAGAAGGGAAAGGAATTCCTGAAATTGCATATGATAGTCCACGTTTTTTGAGAAGGGAAAGAAATTTGCAGAAATTGCTTCTGATAGACCACGTTTATTGAGAAGTGAAAAAAATTCTAGAAATTGCATATGATAAACCATGTTTTTTTAAAAGGGAAAGAATTTCTAGAAATTGCATATGATAGTCCACGTTTTTGAAGAACGGAAAGAAATTTGCAGAAATTGCATATAATATACCACGTTTTTGGATATGTGAAAGAAATTATAGAAATTGCATATGATAGTCCACGTCTTTGGAGAAGGGAAAAAGATTTGCAGAAATTGCATATGATAGACCATGTTTTTGGAGAAGAGAAAGAAAGTCTAGAAATTGCATAAGATAGTCCACGTTTTTGGAAAAGAGACAGAAATTCTAGAAATTGCATATGTTAGTCCGCGTTTTTTATAGATGGGAAAGAAATTTTTGAAATTGCATATGATAGTCCACTTTTTTGGAAAAGGGAAACAAAATCCAAAAGTTGCATATGATAGTTCACGTTTTTGGCGAAGGGAAAGAAATTTTAGAAATAGGCCATATTTTGGACCATATTTTTTTAAAAGGAGAAAGAAATTCTAGAAATTGCATATTATAGTCCATGTTTTTGGAAAAGGGAAAGGAATTCCTGAAATTACATATGATAGTCCACGTTTTTGGAGAACGGAAAGAAATTTGCAGAAATTGCTTATGATAGACCACGTTTTTTGAGAAGTGAAAAAAATTCTAGAAATTGCATATGATAAACTATGTTTTTGGAAAAGGGAAATAAATTCTAGAAATTGCATATGTTAGTCCACGGTTTTTAAGAAGGGAAATAAATTAACAAAAATTGCATATATTAGACCATGTTTTTTGGATAAGTGAAAAAAATTATAGAAATTGCATATGATAGTCCACGTTTTTGGAGAAGGGATAAAGATTTGCAGAAATTCCATATGATAGACCATGTTTTTGGAGAAGAGAAAGAAAGTCTAGAAATTGCATATGCTAGTCCACGTTTTTGGAAGAGGGAAAGAAATTCCAGAAATTGCATATGTTAGACCATGTTTTTTACAGATGGGAAGGAAATTGTAGAAATTGCATATGATAGTCCATGTTTTTGGAAGAGGGAAACAAAATCCAAAAGTTGCATATAATAGTTTAGGTTTTTGGCGAAGGGAAAGAAATTTCAGAAATAGGCCATATTTTTTGAAAAAGGGAAAGAAATTCTAGAAATTGCATATGATAGTCCATGTTTTTGGAGAAGGGAAAGAAATTCCTGAAATTACATATGATAGTCCACGTTTTTGGATAAGGGAAAGAAATTTGCAGAAATTGCATATGATAGACCATGTTTTTGGAGAAGAGAAAGAAAGTCTAGAAATTGCATATGATAGTCCACGTTTTTGGAAAAGGGACAGAAATTTTATAAATTGCATATGATAGTCCATGTTTTTGGAGAAGGGAAACGAATTCCTGAAATTGCATATGATAGTCCACGTTTTTGGAGAAGGGAAAGAAATTCGCAGAAATTGCTTATGATAGACCACGTTTTAGGAGAAGTGAAAAAAATTCTAGAAATTGCATATGATAAACCATGTTTTTGTAAAAGGGAAAGAAATTCTAGAAATTGCATATGATAGTACACATTTTTGAAGAAGGAAAAGAAATTTGCAGAAATTGCATATATTAGACCACGTTTTTGGATAAGTGAAAAAAATTATAGAAATTGCATATGATAGTCCACGTTTTTAGAGAAGGGAAAAAGATTTGCACAAATTGCATATGATAAACCATGTTTTTTGAGAAGAGAAAGAATGTCTAGAAATTGCATATGATAGTCCACGTTTTTGGAAAAGAGACAGAAATTCCTGAAGTTGCATATGTTAGTCCACGTTTTTTAAAGATGAGAAGGAAATTCTAGAAAATGCATATGATAGTCCATGTTTTTAGAAATGGGAAACAAAATCAAAAAGTTGCATATGATAGTTCAGGTTTTTGGCAAGGGAAAGAAATTTCAGAAATAGGCCATATTTTTTGAAAAAGGGAAAGAAATTCTAGAAATTGCATATGATAGTCCATGTTTTTGGAGAAGAAAGGAATTCCTGAAATTGCATATGATAGTCCACGTTTTTGGAGAAGGGAAAGAAATTTGCAGAAATTTCTTTTGATAGACCTCGTTTTTGGTGAAGTGAAAAAAATCTAGAAACTGCATATGATAAACCATATTTTTGGAAAAGGAAAAGAAATTCTATAAATTGCATATGATAGTCCACATTTTTGAAGAAGGGAAAGAAATTTGCAGAAATTGCATATATATTAGACCACGTTTTTGGATAAGTGATAAAAATTATAGAAACTGCATATGATAGTCCACATTTTTGGAGAAGGGAAAAAGATTTGCAGTAACTACATATGATAGACCATGTATTTGGAGAAGAGAAGAGAAAGTCTAGAAATTGCATGTGATAGTCCACCTTTTTGGAAAAGGGACAGAAATTCCAAAAATTGCATATGTTAGTCCACGTTTTTTTAAGATGGGAAGGAAATTCTAGAAATTGCATATGATAGTCCATGTTTTTGGAAAAGGGAAACAAAATCCAAAAGTTGCATATGATAGTTCACGCTTTTGGCGAAGGGAAAGAAATTTAAGAAATTGCATATGATAGAACCAATTTTTTGAAAAAGGGAAAGAAATTCTAGAAATTGCATATGATAGTCCATGTTTTTGGAGAAGGGAAAGGAATTCCTGAAATTGCATATGATAGTCCAAGTTATTGGAGAAGGGAAAGAAACTTGCAAAAATTGCTTATGATAGACCACATTTTTGGAGAATTGAAAAAAATTCTAGAAATTGCATATGATAAACCATGTTTTTGGAAAAGTGAAAGAAATTCTAGAAATTGCATATGATAGTCCACATTTTTGAAGAAGGGAAAGAAAATTGCAAAAATTGCATATATTAGACCATGTTTTTGGATAAGTGAAAAAAATTATAGAAATTGCATATGATAGTCCACGTTTTTAGAGAAGGGAAAAAGATTTGCTGAAATTGCATATGATAAACCATGTTTTTTGAGAAGAGAAAGAAAGTCTAGAAATTGCATATGATAGTCCACGTTTTTGGAAAAGAGACAGAAATTCCTGAAATTGCATATGTTAGTCCACGTTTTTTAAAGATGGGAAGGAAATTCTAGAAATTGCATATGATAGTCCATGTTTTTGGAAAAGGGGAACAAAATCCAAAAGTTGCATATGATAGGTCATGTTTTTACGAAGGGAAAGAAATTTTCAGAAATTGCATATCATAGACCATATTTTGGGAAAAAGGGAAAGAAATTCTAGAAATAGCATATGATAGTCCATGTTTTTGGAGTAGGAATGGAATTCCTGAAATTGCATATGATAGTCCACGTTTTTGGAGAAGGGAAAGAAATTTATAGAAATTGCTTATGATAGACCACATTTTTGGAGATGTGAAAAAATTCTAGAAATTGCATATGATAGACCATGTTTTTGGAAAAGGGAAAGAAATTCTAGAAATTGCATATGAAAAACCATGTTTTTGGAGAAAGGAAAGAAAATCTAGAAAGTGCGTATGATAGTCCATGTTTTTGGAAAAAGGAAAGAAATTCCAGAAATTGCATATGTTAGTCCATATTTTTTAAAGATGGGAAGGAAATTTTAGAAATTGCAAATGATAGTCCATGTTTTTGGAAAAGGGAAACAAAATCCAAAAGTTGCATATGATAGTTCACGTTTTTGGCGAAGGAAAAAGAATTCAAAAATTGCATATGATAGACCATATTTTTTGAAAAAGGGAAAGAAATTCTAGAAATTGCATATGATAGTCCATGTTTTTTGAGAAGGGAAAGGAATTCCTGAAATTGCATATGATAGTCCACGTTTTTTGAGAAGGGAAAGAAATTTGCAGAAATTGCTTCTGATAGACCACGTTTATTGAGAAGTGAAAAAAATTCTAGAAATTGCATATGATAAACCATGTTTTTTGAAAAGGGAAAGAATTTCTAGAAATTGCATATGATAGTCCACGTTTTTGAAGAACGGAAAGAAATTTGCAGAAATTGCATATAATATACCTCGTTTTTGGATATGTGAAAGAAATTATAGAAATTGCATATGATAGTCCACGTCTTTGGAGAAGGGAAAAAGATTTGCAGAAATTGCATATGATAGACCATGTTTTTGGAGAAGAGAAAGAAAGTCTAGAAATTGCATAAGATAGTCCACGTTTTTGGAAAAGAGACAGAAATTCTAGAAATTGCATATGTTAGTCCGCGTTTTTTATAGATGGGAAAGAAATTTTAGAAATTGCATATGATAGTCCACTTTTTTGGAAAAGGGAAACAAAATCCAAAAGTGGCATATAATAGTTCACGTTTTTGGCGAAGGGAAAGAAATTTTAGAAATAGGCCATATTTTGGACCATATTTTTTTAAAAGGAGAAAGAAATTCTAGAAATTGCATATTATAGTCCATGTTTTTGGAAAAGGGAAAGGAATTCCTGAAATTACATATGATAGTCCACGTTTTTGGAGAACGGAAAGAAATTTGCAGAAATTGCTTATGATAGACCACGTTTTTTGAGAAGTGAAAAAAATTCTAGAAATTGCATATGATAAACTATGTTTTTGGAAAAGGGAAATAAATTCTAGAAATTGCATATGTTAGTCCACGGTTTTTAAGAAGGGAAATAAATTAACAAAAATTGCATATATTAGACCATGTTTTTTGGATAAGTGAAAAAAATTATAGAAATTGCATATGATAGTCCACGTTTTTGGAGAAGGGATAAAGATTTGCAGAAATTCCATATGATAGACCATGTTTTTGGAGAAGAGAAAGAAAGTCTAGAAATTGCATATGCTAGTCCACGTTTTTGGAAGAGGGAAAGAAATTCCAGAAATTGCTTATGTTAGACCATGTTTTTTACAGATGGGAAGAAAATTGTAGAAATTGCATATGATAGTCCATGTTTTTGGAAGAGGGAAACAAAATCCAAAAGTTGCATATAATAGTTTAGGTTTTTGGCGAAGGGAAAGAAATTTCAGAAATAGGCCATATTTTTTAAAAAAGGGAAAGAAATTCTAGAAATTGCATATGATAGTCCATGTTTTTGGAGAAGGGAAAGAAATTCCTGAAATTACATATGATAGTCCACGTTTTTGGATAAGGGAAAGAAATTTGCAGAAATTGCATATGATAGACCATGTTTTTGGAGAAGAGAAAGAAAGTCTAGAAATTGCATATGATAGTCCACGTTTTTGGAAAAGGGACAGAAATTTTATAAATTGCATATGATAGTCCATGTTTTTGGAGAAGGGAAACGAATTCCTGAAATTGCATATGATAGTCCACGTTTTTGGAGAAGGGAAAGAAATTTGCAGAAATTGCTTATGATAGACCACGTTTTAGGAGAAGTGAAAAAAATTCTAGAAATTGCATATGATAAACCATGTTTTTGTAAAAGGGAAAGAAATTCTAGAAATTGCATATGATAGTACACATTTTTGAAGAAGGAAAAGAAATTTGCAGAAATTGCATATATTAGACCACGTTTTTGGATAAGTGAAAAAAATTATAGAAATTGCATATGATAGTCCACGTTTTTAGAGAAGGGAAAAAGATTTGCACAAATTGCATATGATAAACCATGTTTTTTAAGAAGAGAAAGAATGTCTAGAAATTGCATATGATAGTCCACGTTTTTGGAAAAGAGACAGAAATTCCTGAAGTTGCATATGTTAGTCCACGTTTTTTAAAGATGAGAAGGAAATTCTAGAAAATGCATATGATAGTCCACGTTTTTAGAAATGGGAAACAAAATCAAAAAGTTGCATATGATAGTTCAGGTTTTTGGCAAGGGAAAGAAATTTCAGAAATAGGCCATATTTTTTGAAAAAGGGAAAGAAATTCTAGAAATTGCATATGATTGTCCATGTTTTTGGAGAAGAAAGGAATTCCTGAAATTGCATATGATAGTCCACGTTTTTGGAGAAGGAAAGAAATTTGCAGAAATTTCTTTTGATAGACCTCGTTTTTGGTGAAGTGAAAAAAATCTAGAAACTGCATATGATAAACCATATTTTTGGAAAAGGAAAAGAAATTCTATAAATTGCATATGATAGTCCACATTTTTGAAGAAGGGAAAGAAATTTGCAGAAATTGCATATATATTAGACCACGTTTTTGGATAAGTGATAAAAATTATAGAAACTACATATGATAGTCCACATTTTTAGAGAAGGGAAAAAGATTTGCAGTAACTACATATGATAGACCATGTATTTGGAGAAGAGAAAGAAAGTCTAGAAATTGCATGTGATAGTCCACCTTTTTGGAAAAGGGACAGAAATTCCAAAAATTGCATATGTTAGTCCACGTTTTTTTAAGATGGGAAGGAAATTCTAGAAATTGCATATGATAGTCCATGTTTTTGGAAAAGGGAAACAAAATCCAAATGTTGCATATGATAGTTCACGTTTTTGGCGAAGGGAAAGAAATTTAAGAAATTGCATATGATAGAACCAATTTTTTGAAAAAGGGAAAGAAATTCTAGAAATTGCATATTGTTATACCCCAAAATTTGCCCACTTCTTTTTTCAGGAAAGTTTCAATATGAAAATTAAGAGTCTCATATAAACATGGATTTTTTCAAAATATCCTGACATATGAAGAACTTGGTTTTCAGAATTTTTCTTACACAGTAACTTGGCTTACAGTGGAATTTATTCTTACGCAAACGCCAAATACTGTTCTTTACTTCACAAATACTATTTATTTATTTTACAGATAAATAGTACTAACACAGTTCATGCAGGGTTAAATCTTTTTGCAGGCGCAAAAGCAGGAAACTCACACTGTACTGGTAACAATTGTTTTTGTTTTCCCACTAACTTTTGTGCTATATTCCATTATTTTCAAAATCTTTTCAAATCTATCCTTTCAAATTCAAATCTCAACTTTATTCTATCCATCTCTCTTTTCCCAACAATACCTTACACTTTCTTTCAAATCTCACTACCACTCAAATTTCCTTTTGTACGGAATCACATCATTCCCCAAACGTCTCTTTCCTTCTTTCCATTCTATAAATACTTCTCATTCTTCCATAAAATCTCACATCAAATTCTAATTCATTTCTCAAATTTCCACTTCATAATCCATTTTCTCTTCTTCCCTAACAAAAATGGCAAAATGGATAGAGACACTGTCTCTTACAGTCATCACCATTGCTACGGTGATCATGACTTTCTTCTGCCTGCACAGTCCTGAGGAGTGTGGACCTGCAATGGTTATGCTCCCAATCATCTACATGCTATTGTTCATAGCATGGGTCATCAATCGTCATTCTTAAAATTTGCCGTATTTCTTATTTCTTAAATGTACCGTTTATTCGTCGTACTGTTCAATATAGTATGTAATATTTATACTGTCAGTATTAAATGTTGTACTAGTTGTCATAATATTGCTTAATTACTAAGATAATATTTTGTGTATTTTCTGCCAGTCAAATATTTCTATTTCTGTGCATTAAATAATTTTCAGGTTATTATCGGTAATTTTGCCCGCATACCGTAAATATCAGTTATTTATTATGTTTCTGTTTTCTAACAAGTCATGTAAATAAATTTTCATGCTTCACACCAAACAAAAACAAAAATAACAACAAAAAAAAAAAAAAAAGAAAATTAACTTTGACGGTTGATTTTTCACTTTAACTGCTGCTTCAGTACACGAACAGTCGGTTGACAGACAAACTGCAGACAGTACAATTCACAGTGATTTGTACAATCAATCAAATCAATCATTCACAATTCAAATTTCCAAGATTTTTGTGTTAGAAGTCTTCTGAATATCACATGATTAGCAGAAACTCAACACTGCACAAAAATCAGGTACGCTTAACTGCCTCCTATACAAACAGTCCCTAATCAGGGTTTTTCTTGTTTTAACAGGAGCAACAAGTTTTGAGAGCTCAAATGGATTTCATATACATCCATACATCTCAAAGTACCATCATACAAATTTTCAAACTTCAATTCACTCAGACGCACCGTCAGCAGCTCAAACAGTCAACAGACGACCCGTTTGACCAAAAAAGTCAACTGACAGTCAAAAATGAAATTTTTTGTCAAAGTCCATATTTTGTCAAAGGATTCAACATTTGATCATTGGATGATCACAATTCATCAAGGAAAGATCAAAAATCAACAAAACCCTAAGATTCAAAATTAGGGTTTTTGCCTGAAAAGTCAACTCAACTTTGACTGATCATAACTCTCTCATCCTTCATCCAAAAAATGTCAACCAAAGCTCATTTTGAAGGAAATTCAATTATCTTTCAAATGCAATTGATCCCATGGTCATAGCATTCACCATTTGAAAAATATGGCCAAAGACATTACAGGTCATTTTCAAAGTCAACAAAAAGACACTTTTTTCAAATGGACACACAAGGAGAACCAAAAATCATTTTGATATGAGACCAAAGACATTGGTTAGAGGACTCTTTGAGGTTTCCAAAAAGTGCAAGATCTCCTTCATATGACAAAAATTGAAGGATTTACACCTTGTTGAAGTTGGCTAAATTTTGGGAAAATGCATGAAATCAACATTGCTCAAAAATGTTTTTTTTCCAAATGAGTCCAAGTTTTTATGGTCCAAACATCTTTGCCATGTTACTATGGGCCTCCCACGACCAAGACAAAGCCCACATCTATATTATCCATTTTTGACATAATTTTATCTTATTTTAAGATTAAAATTAAAGGAAAATTGCATGGATAATTGGTGGCTTGATCTCCAAGCATGACTCACCTCCAAAGTATTCAATTTTCTGCAGAAGATTGATGCCCAAGGCAAGAGCATTGAATGTAGTCAAGGCTTGGTCAAAAATTCAAAGTTTTTTATTATTAAAGAACCAAAACTTTCAACAAAGGCAACCAAGTTTCTTGCTTCACTTCCAAGCAGCCTATGGGCTATAAAAGGAGCAGCATACCTCCACAACAAGGAGACACGAATTAGAACAAGAGCATAGCCATCTTTATCATAAAATTCTCCAAAAAATACATACACTTTGTAATTTTCCAATTCTATATTTCAATCAATATTAATACAAACAAAGCTTTCCAATCATCTTCTCAAACAACATAGAGTAAGATTGAACTCATAATATAGTCCCATGAGAGTCGTATAGTGCACATAAAGTTCTTCATGTACATATGCCCTTTACTTTCGTTTTCTTATATGCAATCAATTTCCATGTAAACTAACCATCTTAATATGTTCATGAGGTCCTATATGAGTGATCTGGGCTTTAACATGAGAGTTCCCACGTGAGAATCACCCCATACCATTAACACGAGCTCATGAGTGTTCATACTTGAATCTCTTCGAATCCATGGCTACAGACCTCAAATTGCAAAACTAATACCACCATCGTGTTCAGGAGGTGATTTTAAGGGATCTGGGTCACTTTCATTCATTGCTAACGCTTGTTTTTTGCAGGTTCAGAAGTTATCAAAAACTGCATATTTTATCGTTCAAATAAGGGAGGTTAAAAACCCCCGCTATTTGAGTCCAAAAACCACACTTCTGGAGGTTGAAGACGACCACGCGTCCCAGCGTGGTTCGTCAGCCCCAGCTTTGACTTTTCAGCGTGCCTGCGTGGCCCTTTCCACGTTTCTCATTCGCTGGTCAACCAGCATGGGTCCCAGTCAGAGAATCTGAATTCTCCTTGAATTCAGTACATGCTCCCCACACTCATATCATGCGCCTCCAAATCTGAACCACATGATCAATCAAGCCAGCTCATCCAATGATCATAACACACAGCCTATACCATGGACCCTCAATCTTACCACACAGGATCAGTATCCTTTCATATTTTCTATTTTTATTTTATTTTTATTGCAAAATTATTTAAAAATAGTTTTAAAAAATCAAAAAATTCCACAAAAATATTTTAGACTTCTAAAAATATATATTATTTTCTGAAATAAAAATATTTTATTTTTCTTCATAATTCCAATATTTTACATAATTAATTAGTTTATATTTATATATTTACTTTTTAATTATTCTAACCAATCAAAAAATCATAAAAAAAATTGTTCTTTGTGTTAAATATTGTTTATATATCATAAACTAATTTTGTACATATTTAGGATAATTTTCTCTTTAAGCTTTAATTATTTGTGTAATTATTTATATAATTATGTCTTAATTAACTTAAAAAACCCAAAAACAATTTCAAAAATTCCAAAAAAAAATTAGTTTTGTTCTAAAATTAATTGACAAACCTTTTGTACATATTTTTAAACTTATTTGCTAGGTTTAATCATATTTCCATCTTTTCTTTATTTTAAATTAATTAATAATGCATTAATAATATTTAAAATAAATCACAAAAATACAAAAATATGCCTTTTATTTCTTGCAATTTAAAATTCCTAGATAAATGTATAGGATGTCAAATTCATGTAAATAGGCTAGTTTACATTTCCCGCACAATCGATGTAATAGCGTAGATTTACTTTCTGCACTTTACATTTCCGCATTTTAATTTCCAGCACCCATATAAACTGCGTGTATGTCAAAGATAAAACTGAACCGTCAGATCACTAACTTCAAAGATAAATATCTGAATTCAATCACAATCACATTTGCACCTCCTAGGGTAATCCCTTTTCACTCTTTTCAAAATCAAAGTTACATTTCTACTGTTTCGAGTACAAAATCGAACCTTTTGTTTATATCCGACGAATGGATAGATTTTTAAAGGGAACAAGGATAAAGACCTCCTAACTCAGGGTAGACCTCCTAGTTTGCTTGCTCAAAATCAAAACAAACAAAATTCTCATACACTGTTGTTTTTTTTAAAACGAATTTTCCAAAAGACAATATTTTGTATACATCCAAACACGGATCATTACAAAATTAACGATCTTTTCAAAACATCTTTCGAAAGATAAACAAGCATTTGTATATATCCGCACAAGGATCATTACAAATTCTATTTGCAAAGGTATTTCAAAAACACAGGTAAAGCATTCCGAATCAATTGAAAAGTAAAGCAAATGAGCTAAGCAAACTAAAGAGCCCATGGATAACCATGGATACAAAGGGTGCTAACACCTTCCCTTTGTATAACCTACCCCCTTACCCAGAATCTCTCAAAGGTCTTTTTTCTGTTTCTTTTATAAACCTTTCCTTCATTGGATAAAATAAAAGGTCGGTGGCGACTCTGTAAACTTTTTCAAAAGTGACGCGAAAGCGTCCGATCGACAAAAAAGAGTCAGTTCACGTATCCCACCCACGGAGGGGTATGGCCCGAAAGGACGGTCCACAGAACTGGCGACTCTGCTGGGGAATACAAATTCAAAATGTTTTCAAAAGGGGTTACCTTTAGAGTATAGATCATTTCGATGTTTTCAATTGTTTGATCTGATTGCTTTACTTTTCACAGGTTTGCTTGGGTACTTTGCTTGTGTGAAAGATTCTAACCCGAATCTCGAGATACCTTAAGTATATGACAATAGACCAAGGAAACTGTACGGCATGTACCGATACGGTTGATCTGGTAGTCATCGTTAGTGTGATACTTTGGTTTATACTGATGTCCCTTGAAAGCGATCAAGGAGTATATTAGGCTTCCGAAGTGTCATTAACACTAATTTGTCTTAGAACCTTTTAGTTGAACTTGACTTGTGGCCTATTAAGTGGCTAGCTTTGAAATTGATCGAAGCTAGTTATCCTCGAGGAATATTCTTGATCGGCCGTCCGAGCGCCGTATTGAGATGTTGTCTCCAAGGATCATAGAACCCGAATACTATTCTAGGACAGGTTTTCAACCAACTCAACTTCAGAGGGGAGGGTATCACCTATCAACCTCATGCAAGCCTTTAAACCTAAGGCTATTGTTTGATTTGTTTTTGTGTGCCACATGTTTGCATCATAAACACATCATTTTTCACTACACATTTCAAGGATCAAAGAGTTTACTTTTGTTTTTGCAGGTAATGGCTCCCGCCACCAGAGATTACATCCGAATCAATATCTCAACGGTGCCATCTGAACTCAAAGTCTTGGTAGCAGAATTCCCCAGGAATGCTCAATTCACTGAAAAGCATGGTCACCTACTCCATTTGGTTACCTCAAAGTTTGAAGAAGACATGATACGGGTCCTGTTCCAGTTCTTCGACCCTGAACATCATTGCTTCACATTTCCTGATTACCAGTTGGTACCCACTTTGGAAGAATTCTCTGAATTAATTGGATTACCAATCCGAGATCAATTACCTTTCACTGATTTAGAAAGAAAACCAAAACCTGAAGTCATTGCTGCTGCTTTACATCTGCAAAAGTCAGAAATCAAATCCAATTGGGAAACAAAGAGTGGAGTTGAGGGTTTGCTTGCCAAATTCTTACTGGAAAAGGCTCGACTACTGCTAGAAAACAAAAGTTATCCAGCTTTTGAAGAAGTTATGGCTCTTTTGATCTATGGGTTGGTTTTGTTCCCTAATTCCGACCAGTTCATAAGTGTACACATCATCAACCTTTTCCTAATTCGCAACCCGGGTACCAACATTGCTGGGAGACATCCTACACTCTCTACACACTCGTACCACGAAGAAGCGAGGAACTCTCATGTGCTGTATACCACTGCTGGCTAGGTGGTTTACATGTCATCTTCCCCGATCAGTACTGAGAAATGAACAAAGAGCACAATGGTCTTACAGAATCATGTCTTTATCTCATTCAGATATCCGATGGAACAACTTCTTTCAAAGAGACATTACTATCATTGATCATTGTGGAGAATACCCTAATGTGCCACTCCTTGGCATTAAAGGAGGTATCACTTACAATCCCTCTCTAGCTCTACGCCAATTCGGATATGCAAGAAACAACGGTCCTCATGACATGATTATCCGTGGCATTGTGTTTGATTACGAGAATGATTCTCACAGACACCGACGAAGATTCATACAGGCTTGGGACAGTGTCTATAGAATAGAAAGCAAAACTCTGGGGCAATGGAATTCTATTCCTATGGAACTTTACCTCAGATGGGTGCGTACTCATGCTCAAAAACTCATGATGCCCTATCCCGCTGTTCTACCTGTG
>NC_081183.1:1198178-1271730 GCF_029867415.1 Vicia villosa
TGCATATGATAGACCATGTTTTTGGAGAAGAGAAAGTAAGTCTAGAAATTGCATATGATAGTCCACGTTTTTGGAAAAGAGACAGAAATTCTAGAAATTGCATATGTTAGTCCACGTTTTTTAAGAAGGGGAAGAAATTAGCAGAAATTGCATATATAAGACCATGTTTTTTGGATAAGTTAAAGAAATTATAGAAATTGCATATGATAGTCCATGTTTTTGGAGAAGGGGAAAAGATTTGCAGAAATTGCATATGATAGACCATGTTTTTGGAGAAGAGAAAGAAAGTATAAAAATTGCATATGATAGTCCACGTTTTTGGAAAAGGGAAAGGAAATTCCAAAAATTGCATATGTTAGTCCATGTTTTTTAAAGATGGGAATAAAAGTCTAGAAAATGCATATGGTGGTCCACGTTTTTGGAAAAGGGAAACAAAATCCAAAAGTTGCATATGACAGTTCAGGGTTTTTGGCGAAGGGAAAGAAATTTCAGAAATAGGCCATATTTTTTGAAAAAGGGAAAGAAATTCTTGAAATTGCATATGATAGTACATGTTTTTGGGGAAGGGAAAAACATTTGCAGAAACTGCATATGATAGATCAATGTTTTTGGAGAAGAGAAAGTAAGTCTAGAAATTGCATATGATACTCCACGTTTTTGGAAAAGAGACAGAAATTCTAGAAATTGCATATGTTAGTCCACGTTTTTTAAAGATGGGAAAGAAATTATAGAAATTGCATATGATAGTCAACGTTTTTGGAAAAGGGAAACAAAATCCAAAAGTTGCATATGATAGTTCACGTTTTTGGCGAAGGAAAAGAAATTTCAGAAATAGGCCATATTTTTTGAAAAAGGGAAAGAAATTCCAGAAATTGCATATGATAGTCCATGTTTTTGGAGAAGGGAAAGGAATTCCTAAAATTTCATATGATAGTCCAAGTTTTTGGAGAAGGGAAAGAAATTTGCAAAAATTGCTTATGATAGACCACATTTTTGGAGAATTGAAAATAATTCTAGAAATTGCATATGATAAACCATGTTTTTAGAAAAGGGAAAGAAATTCTAGAAATTGCATATGATAGTCCACATTTTTGAAGAAGGGGAAGAAATTTGCAGAAATTGCATATATTAGACCACGTTTTTGGATAAGTGATAGAAATTATATAAATTGCATATGATAGTCCACGTTTTTGGAGAAGGGAAAAAGATTTGCAGAAAATACATATGATAGATC
Source organism: Vicia villosa (assembly GCF_029867415.1). Taxonomy (NCBI): domain Eukaryota; kingdom Viridiplantae; phylum Streptophyta; class Magnoliopsida; order Fabales; family Fabaceae; genus Vicia; species Vicia villosa. Next base: position 1,199,413 of record NC_081183.1, read on the forward strand.
ATGTATTTGGAGAAGAGAAAGTAAGTCTAGAAATTGCATATGATAGTCCACGTTTTTGGAAAAGGGACAGAAATTCCAAAAATTGCATATGATAGTCCACGTTTTTGGAGAAGGGAAAAAGATTTGCAGAAACTGCATATGATAGACCATGTTTTTGGAGAAGAGAAAGTAAGTCTAGAAATTGCATATGATAGTCCACGTTTTTGGAAAAGAGACAGAAATTCTAGAAATTGCATATGTTAGTCCACGTTTTTTAAGAAGGGGAAGAAATTAGCAGAAATTGCATATATAAGACCATGTTTTTTGGATAAGTTAAAGAAATTATAGAAATTGCATATGATAGTCCATGTTTTTGGAGAAGGGGAAAAGATTTGCAGAAATTGCATATGATAGACCATGTTTTTGGAGAAGAGAAAGAAAGTATAAAAATTGCATATGATAGTCCACGTTTTTGGAAAAGGGAAAGAAATTCCAAAAATTGCATATGTTAGTCCATGTTTTTTAAAGATGGGAATAAAAGTCTAGAAAATGCATATGGTGGTCCACGTTTTTGGAAAAGGGAAACAAAATCCAAAAGTTGCATATGACAGTTCAGGTTTTTGGCGAAGGGAAAGAAATTTCAGAAATAGGCCATATTTTTTGAAAAAGGGAAAGAAATTCTTGAAATTGCATATGATAGTACATGTTTTTGGGGAAGGGAAAAACATTTGCAGAAACTGCATATGATAGATCATGTTTTTGGAGAAGAGAAAGTAAGTCTAGAAATTGCATATGATACTCCACGTTTTTGGAAAAGAGACAGAAATTCTAGAAATTGCATATGTTAGTCCACGTTTTTTAAAGATGGGAAAGAAATTATAGAAATTGCATATGATAGTCAACGTTTTTGGAAAAGGGAAACAAAATCCAAAAGTTGCATATGATAGTTCACGTTTTTGGCGAAGGGAAAGAAATTTCAGAAAAAGGCCATATTTTGGACCATGTTTTTTTGAAAAAGGGTAAGAAATTCTAGAAATTGCATATGATAGTCCATGTTTTTGGAGAAGGGAAAGAAATTCCTGAAATTACATATGATAGTCCACGTTTTTGGAGAAGGGAAAGAAATTTGCAGAAATTGCTTATGATAGACCACGTTTTTGGAGAAGTGAAAAAAATTCTAGAAATTGCATATGATAAACCATGTTTTTGGAAAAGGGAAAGAAATTCTAGAAATTGCATATGTTAGTCCACGTTTTTTAAGAAGGGGAAGAAATTAGCAGAAATTGCATATATAAGACCATGTTTTTTGGATAAGTTAAAGAAATTATAGAAATTGCATATGATAGTCCACGTTTTTGGAGAAGGGAAAAAGATTTGCAGAAATTGCATATGATAGACCATGTTTTTGGAGAAGAGAAAGAAAGTCTAGAAATTGCATATGATAGTCCACGTTTTTAGAAAAGGGAAAGAAATTCCAAAATTGCATATGTTAGTCCAAGTTTTTTAAAGATGGGAATGAAAGTCTAGAAAATGCATATGGTAGTCCACGTTTTTGGAAAAGGGAAACAAAATCAAAAAGTTGCATATGATAGTTCAGGTTTTTGGCGAAGGGAAAGAAATTTCAGAAATAGGCCATATTTTTTGAAAAAGGGAAAGAAATTCTTGAAATTGCATATGATAGTCCATGTTTTTGGAGAAGAAAGGAATTCCTGAAATTGCATATGATAGTCAACGTTTTTGGAGAAGGGAAAGAAATTTGCAGAAATTGTTTATGATAGACCTCGTTTTTGGAGAAGTGAAAAAAATTCTAGAAATTGCATAGGATAAACCATATTTTTGGAAAAGGGAAAGAAATTCTAGAAATCGCATATGATAGTCCACATTTTTGAAGAAGGGGACGAAATTTGCAGAAATTGCATATATTAGACCACGTATTTGGATAAGTGATAGAAATTATATAAATTGCATATGATAGTCCACGTTTTTGGAGAAGGGAAAAAGATTTGCAGAAATTACATATGATAGATCATGTATTTGGAGAAGACAAAGAAAGTCTAGAAATTGCATATGATAGTCCACGTTTTTGGAAAAGGGACAGAAATTCCAAAAATTGCATATGATATAGTCCACGCTTTTGGAGAAGGGAAAAAAATTTGCAGAAACTGAATATGATAGACCATGATTTTGGAGAAGAGAAAGTATGTCTAGAAATTGCATATGATAGTCCACGTTTTTGGAAAAGAGACAGAAATTCTAGAAATTGCATATGTTAGTCCACGTTTTTTAAAGATGGGAAAGAAATTTTAGAAATTGCATATGATAGTCCACGTTTTTGGAAAAGGGAAACAAAATCCAAAAGTTGCATATGATAGTTCACGTTTTTGGCAAAGGGAAAGAAATTTCAGAAATAGGCCATATTTTGGACCATGTTTTTTTGAAAAAGGGAAATAAATTCTAGAAATTGCATATGATAGTCCATGATTTTGGAGAAGGGAAAGAAGTTCCTAAAATTACATATGATAGTCCACGTTTTTGGAGAAGGGAAAGAAATTTGCAGAAATTGCTTATGATAGACCATGTTTTTGGAGAAGTGAAAAAATTTCTAGAAATTGCATATGATAAACCGTGTTTTTGGAAAAGAGAAAGAAATTCTAGAAATTGCATATGTTAGTCCACGTTTTTTAAGAAGGGGATGAAATTAGCAGAAATTGCATATATAAGACCATGTTTTTGGGATAAGTTAAAGAAATTATAGAAATTGCATATGATAGTCCACGTTTTTGGAGAAGGGAAAAAGATTTGCAGAAATTGCATATGATAGACCATGTTTTTGGAGAAGAGAAAGAAAGTCTAGAAATTGCATATGATAGTCCACGTTTTGGAAAAAGGGAAAGAAATTCCAAAAATTGCATATGTTAGTCCATGTTTTTTAAAGATGGGAATGAAAGTCTAGAAAATGCATATGGTAGTCCACGTTTTTGGAAAAGGGAAACAAAATCCAAAAGTTGCATATGATAGTTCAGGTTTTTGGCGAAGGGAAAGAAATTTCAGAAATAGGACATATTTTTTGAAAAAGGGAAAGAAATTCTTGAAATTGCATATGATAGTCCATGTTTTTGGAGAAGAAAGGAATTCCTGAAATTGTATATGATAGTCAATGTTTTTGGAGAAGGGAAAGAAATTTGCAGAAATTGCTTATGATAGGCCTCGTTTTTGGAGAAGTGAAAAAAATTCTAGAAATTGCATATGATAAACCATATTTTTGGAAAAGGGAAAGAAATTCTAGAAATTGCATATGATAGTCCACATTTTTGAAGAAGGGGAAGAAATTTGCAGATATTGCATATATTAGACCACGTTTTTGGATAAGTGATAGAAATTATATAAATTGCATATGATAGTCCACGTTTTTGGAGAAGGGAAAAAGATTTGCCGAAAATACATATGATAGATCATGTATTTGGAGAAGAGAAAGAAATTCCAAAAATTGCATATGATAGTCCACTTTTTTGGAGAAGGGAAAAAGATTTGCAGAAACTGCATATGATAGACCATGTTTTTGGAGAAGAGAAAGTAAGTTTAGAAATTGCATATGATAGTCCACGTTTTTGGAAAAGAGACAGAAATTCTGGAAATTGCATATGTTAGTCCACGTTTTTTAAAGATGGGAAAGAAATTTTAGAAATTGCATATGATAGTCCACGTTTTTGGATAAGGGAAACAAAATCCAAAAGTTGCATATGATAGTTCACGTTTTTGGCGAAGGGAAAGAAATTTCAGAAATAGGCCATATTTTGGACCATATTTTTTTGAAAGAAGGGAAGAAATTCTAGAAATTGCATATGATATTCCATGTTTTTGGAGAAGGGAAAGAAATTCCTGAAATTACATATGATAGTCCACGTTTTTGGAGAAGGGAAAGAAATTTGCAGAAATTGCTTATGATAGACCACGTTTTTGGAGAAGTGAAAAAAATTCTAGAAATTGCATATGATAAACCATGTTTTTGGAAAAGGGAAAGAAATTCTAGAAATTGCATATGTTAGTCCACGTTTTTTAAGAAGGGGAAGAAATTAGCAGAAATTGCATATATAAGACCATGTTTTTTGGATAAGTTAAAGAAATTTTAGAAATTGCATATGATAGTCCACGTTTTTGGAGAAGGGAAAAAGATTTGCAGAAATTGCATATGATAGACCATGTTTTTGGAGAAGAGAAAGAAAGTCTAGAAATTGCATATGATAGTCCACGTTTTTAGAAAAGGGTAAGAAATTCCAAAATTGCATATGTTAGTCCAAGTTTTTTAAAGATGGGAATGAAAGTCTAGAAAATGCATATGGTAGTCCACGTTTTTGGAAAAGGGAAACAAAATCAAAAAGTTGCATATGATAGTTCAGGTTTTTGGCGAAGGGAAAGAAATTTCAGAAATAGGCCATATTTTTTGAAAAAGGGAAAGAAATTCTTGAAATTGCATATGATAGTCCATGTTTTTGGAGAAGAAAGGAATTCCTGAAATTGCATATGATAGTCAACGTTTTTGGAGAAGGGAAAGAAATTTGCAGAAATTGTTTATGATAGACCTCGTTTTTGGAGAAGTGAAAAAAATTCTAGAAATTGCATAGGATAAACCATATTTTTGGAAAAGGGAAAGAAATTCTAGAAATCGCATATGATAGTCCACATTTTTGAAGAAGGGGACGAAATTTGCAGAAATTGCATATATTAGACCACGTATTTGGATAAGTGATAGAAATTATATAAATTGCATATGATAGTCCACGTTTTTGGAGAAGGGAAAAAGATTTGCAGAAATTACATATGATAGATCATGTATTTGGAGAAGACAAAGAAAGTCTAGAAATTGCATATGATAGTCCACGTTTTTGGAAAAGGGACAGAAATTCCAAAAATTGCATATGATATAGTCCACGCTTTTGGAGAAGGGAAAAAAATTTGCAGAAACTGAATATGATAGACCATGATTTTGGAGAAGAGAAAGTATGTCTAGAAATTGCATATGATAGTCCACGTTTTTGGAAAAGAGACAGAAATTCTAGAAATTGCATATGTTAGTCCACGTTTTTTAAAGATGGGAAAGAAATTTTAGAAATTGCATATGATAGTCCACGTTTTTGGAAAAGGGAAACAAAATCCAAAAGTTGCATATGATAGTTCACGTTTTTGGCAAAGGGAAAGAAATTTCAGAAATAGGCCATATTTTGGACCATGTTTTTTTGAAAAAGGGAAATAAATTCTAGAAATTGCATATGATAGTCCATGATTTTGGAGAAGGGAAAGAAGTTCCTAAAATTACATATGATAGTCCACGTTTTTGGAGAAGGGAAAGAAATTTGCAGAAATTGCTTATGATAGACCATGTTTTTGGAGAAGTGAAAAAATTTCTAGAAATTGCATATGATAAACCGTGTTTTTGGAAAAGAGAAAGAAATTCTAGAAATTGCATATGTTAGTCCACGTTTTTTAAGAAGGGGATGAAATTAGCAGAAATTGCATATATAAGACCATGTTTTTGGGATAAGTTAAAGAAATTATAGAAATTGCATATGATAGTCCACGTTTTTGGAGAAGGGAAAAAGATTTGCAGAAATTGCATATGATAGACCATGTTTTTGGAGAAGAGAAAGAAAGTCTAGAAATTGCATATGATAGTCCACGTTTTGGAAAAAGGGAAAGAAATTCCAAAAATTGCATATGTTAGTCCATGTTTTTTAAAGATGGGAATGAAAGTCTAGAAAATGCATATGGTAGTCCACGTTTTTGGAAAAGGGAAACAAAATCCAAAAGTTGCATATGATAGTTCAGGTTTTTGGCGAAGGGAAAGAAATTTCAGAAATAGGACATATTTTTTGAAAAAGGGAAAGAAATTCTTGAAATTGCATATGATAGTCCATGTTTTTGGAGAAGAAAGGAATTCCTGAAATTGTATATGATAGTCAATGTTTTTGGAGAAGGGAAAGAAATTTGCAGAAATTGCTTATGATAGGCCTCGTTTTTGGAGAAGTGAAAAAAATTCTAGAAATTGCATATGATAAACCATATTTTTGGAAAAGGGAAAGAAATTCTAGAAATTGCATATGATAGTCCACATTTTTGAAGAAGGGGAAGAAATTTGCAGATATTGCATATATTAGACCACGTTTTTGGATAAGTGATAGAAATTATATAAATTGCATATGATAGTCCACGTTTTTGGAGAAGGGAAAAAGATTTGCCGAAAATACATATGATAGATCATGTATTTGGAGAAGAGAAAGAAATTCCAAAAATTGCATATGATAGTCCACTTTTTTGGAGAAGGGAAAAAGATTTGCAGAAACTGCATATGATAGACCATGTTTTTGGAGAAGAGAAAGTAAGTTTAGAAATTGCATATGATAGTCCACGTTTTTGGAAAAGAGACAGAAATTCTGGAAATTGCATATGTTAGTCCACGTTTTTTAAAGATGGGAAAGAAATTTTAGAAATTGCATATGATAGTCCACGTTTTTGGATAAGGGAAACAAAATCCAAAAGTTGCATATGATAGTTCACGTTTTTGGCGAAGGGAAAGAAATTTCAGAAATAGGCCATATTTTGGACCATATTTTTTTGAAAGAAGGGAAGAAATTCTAGAAATTGCATATGATATTCCATGTTTTTGGAGAAGGGAAAGAAATTCCTGAAATTACATATGATAGTCAACGATTTTGGAGAAGGGAAAGAAATTTGCAGAAATTGCTTATGATAGACCACGTTTTAGGAGAAGTGAAAAAAATTCTAGAAATTGCATATGATAAACCATGTTTTTGGAAAAGGGAAAGAAATTTTAGAAATTGCATATGTAAGTCCACGTTTTTTAAGAAGGGGAAGAAATTAGCAGAAATTGCATATATAAGACCATGTTTTTTGGATAAGTTAAAGAAATTTTAGAAATTGCATATGATAGTCCACGTTTTTTGAGAAGGGAAGAAGATTTGCAGAAATTGCATATGATAGACCATGTTTTTGGAGAAGAGAAAGAAAGTCTAGAAATTGCATATGATAGTCCACGTTTTTAGAAAAGGGTAAGAAATTCCAAAATTGCATATGTTAGTCCAAGTTTTTTAAAGATGGGAATGAAAGTCTAGAAAATGCATATGGTAGTCCACGTTTTTGGAAAAGGGAAACAAAATCAAAAAGTTGCATATGATAGTTCAGGTTTTTGGCGAAGGGAAAGAAATTTCAGAAATAGGCCATATTTTTTGAAAAAGGGAAAGAAATTCTTGAAATTGCATATGATAGTCCATGTTTTTGGAGAAGAAAGGAATTCCTGAAATTGCATATGATAGTCAACGTTTTTGGAGAAGGGAAAGAAATTTGCAGAAATTGTTTATGATAGACCTCGTTTTTGGAGAAGTGAAAAAAATTCTAGAAATTGCATAGGATAAACCATATTTTTGGAAAAGGGAAAGAAATTCTAGAAATCGCATATGATAGTCCACATTTTTGAAGAAGGGGACGAAATTTGCAGAAATTGCATATATTAGACCACGTATTTGGATAAGTGATAGAAATTATATAAATTGCATATGATAGTCCACGTTTTTGGAGAAGGGAAAAAGATTTGCAGAAATTACATATGATAGATCATGTATTTGGAGAAGACAAAGAAAGTCTAGAAATTGCATATGATAGTCCACGTTTTTGGAAAAGGGACAGAAATTCCAAAAATTGCATATGATATAGTCCACGCTTTTGGAGAAGGGAAAAAAATTTGCAGAAACTGAATATGATAGACCATGATTTTGGAGAAGAGAAAGTATGTCTAGAAATTGCATATGATAGTCCACGTTTTTGGAAAAGAGACAGAAATTCTAGAAATTGCATATGTTAGTCCACGTTTTTTAAAGATGGGAAAGAAATTTTAGAAATTGCATATGATAGTCCACGTTTTTGGAAAAGGGAAACAAAATCCAAAAGTTGCATATGATAGTTCACGTTTTTGGCAAAGGGAAAGAAATTTCAGAAATAGGCCATATTTTGGACCATGTTTTTTTGAAAAAGGGAAATAAATTCTAGAAATTGCATATGATAGTCCATGATTTTGGAGAAGGGAAAGAAGTTCCTAAAATTACATATGATAGTCCACGTTTTTGGAGAAGGGAAAGAAATTTGCAGAAATTGCTTATGATAGACCATGTTTTTGGAGAAGTGAAAAAATTTCTAGAAATTGCATATGATAAACCGTGTTTTTGGAAAAGAGAAAGAAATTCTAGAAATTGCATATGTTAGTCTACGTTTTTTAAGAAGGGGATGAAATTAGCAGAAATTGCATATATAAGACCATGTTTTTGGGATAAGTTAAAGAAATTATAGAAATTGCATATGATAGTCCACGTTTTTGGAGAAGGGAAAAAGATTTGCAGAAATTGCATATGATAGACCATGTTTTTGGAGAAGAGAAAGAAAGTCTAGAAATTGCATATGATAGTCCACGTTTTGGAAAAAGGGAAAGAAATTCCAAAAATTGCATATGTTAGTCCATGTTTTTTAAAGATGGGAATGAAAGTCTAGAAAATGCATATGGTAGTCCACGTTTTTGGAAAAGGGAAACAAAATCCAAAAGTTGCATATGATAGTTCAGGTTTTTGGCGAAGGGAAAGAAATTTCAGAAATAGGACATATTTTTTGAAAAAGGGAAAGAAATTCTTGAAATTGCATATGATAGTCCATGTTTTTGGAGAAGAAAGGAATTCCTGAAATTGTATATGATAGTCAATGTTTTTGGAGAAGGGAAAGAAATTTGCAGAAATTGCTTATGATAGGCCTCGTTTTTGGAGAAGTGAAAAAAATTCTAGAAATTGCATATGATAAACCATATTTTTGGAAAAGGGAAAGAAATTCTAGAAATTGCATATGATAGTCCACATTTTTGAAGAAGGGGAAGAAATTTGCAGATATTGCATATATTAGACCACGTTTTTGGATAAGTGATAGAAATTATATAAATTGCATATGATAGTCCACGTTTTTGGAGAAGGGAAAAAGATTTGCCGAAAATACATATGATAGATCATGTATTTGGAGAAGAGAAAGAAATTCCAAAAATTGCATATGATAGTCCACTTTTTTGGAGAAGGGAAAAAGATTTGCAGAAACTGCATATGATAGACCATGTTTTTGGAGAAGAGAAAGTAAGTTTAGAAATTGCATATGATAGTCCACGTTTTTGGAAAAGAGACAGAAATTCTGGAAATTGCATATGTTAGTCCACGTTTTTTAAAGATGGGAAAGAAATTTTAGAAATTGCATATGATAGTCCACGTTTTTGGATAAGGGAAACAAAATCCAAAAGTTGCATATGATAGTTCACGTTTTTGGCGAAGGGAAAGAAATTTCAGAAATAGGCCATATTTTGGACCATATTTTTTTGAAAGAAGGGAAGAAATTCTAGAAATTGCATATGATATTCCATGTTTTTGGAGAAGGGAAAGAAATTCCTGAAATTACATATGATAGTCAACGATTTTGGAGAAGGGAAAGAAATTTGCAGAAATTGCTTATGATAGACCACGTTTTAGGAGAAGTGAAAAAAATTCTAGAAATTGCATATGATAAACCATGTTTTTGGAAAAGGGAAAGAAATTTTAGAAATTGCATATGTAAGTCCACGTTTTTTAAGAAGGGGAAGAAATTAGCAGAAATTGCATATATAAGACCATGTTTTTTGGATAAGTTAAAGAAATTTTAGAAATTGCATATGATAGTCCACGTTTTTTGAGAAGGGAAGAAGATTTGCAGAAATTGCATATGATAGACTATGTTTTTGGAGAAGAGAAAGAAAGTCTAGAAATTGCATATGATAGTCCACGTTTTTGGAAAAGGGTAAGAAATTCCAAAAGTTGCATATGTTAGTCCATGTTTTTTAAAGATGGGAATGAAAGTCTAGAAAATGCATATGGTAGTGCACGTTTTTGGAAAAGGGAAACAAAATCCAAAAGTTGCATATGATAGTTCAGGTTTTTGGCGAAGGAAAAGAAATTTCAGAAATAGGCCATATTTTTTGAAAAAGGGAAAGAAATTCCAGAAATTGCATATGATAGTCCATGTTTTTGGAGAAGGGAAAGGAATTCCTGAAATTTCATATGATAGTCCAAGTTTTTGGAGAAGGGAAAGAAATTTGCAAAAATTGCTTATGATAGACCACATTTTTGGAGAATTGAAAATAATTCTAGAAATTGCATATGATAAACCATGTTTTTAGAAAAGGGAAAGAAATTCTAGAAATTGCATATGATAGTCCACATTTTTGAAGAAGGGGAAGAAATTTGCAGAAATTGCTTATATTAGACCACGTTTTTGGATAAGTGATAGAAATTATATAAATTTCATATGATAGTCCACGTTTTTGGAGAAGGGAAAAAGATTTGCAGAAAATACATATGATAGATCATGTATTTAGAGAAGAGAAAGAAAGTCTAGAAATTGCATATGATAGTACACGTTTTTGGAAAAGGGACAGAAATTCCAAAAATTGCATATGATAGTCCACGTTTTTGGAGAAGGGAAAAAGATTTGCAGAAACTGCATATGATAGACCATGTTTTTGGAGAAGAGAAAGTAAGTCTAGAAATTGCATATGATAGTCCACGTTTTTGGAAAAGAGACAGAAATTCTAGAAATTGCATATGTTAGTCCACGTTTTTTAAAGATGGGAAAGAAATTTTAGAAATTGCATATGATAGTCCACGTTTTTGGAAAAGGGAAACAAAATCCAAAAGTTGCATATGATAGTTCACGTTTTTGGCGAAGGGAAAGAAATTTCAGAAATAGGCCATATTTTGGACCATATTTTTTTGAAAGATGGGAAGAAATTCTAGAAATTGAATATGATATTCCATGTTTTTGGAGAAGGGAAAGAAATTCCTGAAATTACATATGATAGTCCACGATTTTGGAGAAGGGAAAGAAATTTGCAGAAATTGCTTATGATAGACCACGTTTTTGGAGAAGTGAAAAAAATTCTAGAAATTGCATATGATAAACCATGTTTTTCGAAAAGGGAAAGAAATTCTAGAAATTTCATATGTAAGTCCAAGTTTTTTAAGAAGGGGAAGAAATTAGCAGAAATTGCATATATAAGACCATATTTTTTGGATAAGTTAAAGAAATTTTAGAAATTGCATATGATAGTCCACGTTTTTTGAGAAGGGAAGAAGATTTGCAGAAATTGCATATTATAGACTATGTTTTTGGAGAAGAGAAAGAAAGTCTAGAAATTGCATATGATAGTCCACGTTTTTGGAAAAGGGTAAGAAATTCCAAAAATTGCATATGTTAGTCCATGTTTTTTAAAGATGGGAATGAAAGTCTAGAAAATGCATATGGTAGTCCACGTTTTTGGAAAAGGGAAACAAAATCCAAAAGTTGCATATGATAGTTCAGGTTTTTGGCGAAGGAAAAGAAATTTCAGAAATAGGCCATATTTTTTGAAAAAGGGAAAGAAATTCCAGAAATTGCATATGATAGTCCATGTTTTTGGAGAAGGGAAAGGAATTCCTGAAATTTCATATGATAGTCCAAGTTTTTGGAGAAGGGAAAGAAATTTGCAAAAATTGCTTATGATAGACCACATTTTTGGAGAATTGAAAATAATTCTAGAAATTGCATATGATAAACCATGTTTTTAGAAAAGGGAAAGAAATTCTAGAAATTGCATATGATAGTCCACATTTTTGAAGAAGGGGAAGAAATTTGCAGAAATTGCATATATTAGACCACGCTTTTGGATAAGTGATAGAAATTATATAAATTGCATATGATAGACCACGTTTTTGGAGAAGGGAAAAAGATTTGCAGAAAATACATATGATAGATCATGTATTTAGAGAAGAGAAAGAAAGTCTAGAAATTGCATATGATAGTACACGTTTTTGGAAAAGGGACAGAAATTCCAAAAATTGCATATGATAGTCCACGTTTTTGGAGAAGGGAAAAAGATTTGCAGAAACTGCATATGATAGACCATGTTTTTGGAGAAGAGAGAGTAAGTCTAGAAATTGCATATGATAGTCCACGTTTTTGGAAAAGAGACAGAAATTCTAGAAATTGCATATGTTAGTCCACGTTTTTTAAAGATGGGAAAGAAATTTTAGAAATTGCATATGATAGTCCACGTTTTTGGAAAAGGGAAACAAAATCCAAAAGTTGCATATGATAGTTCACGTTTTTGGCGAAGGGAAAGAAATTTCAGAAATAGGCCATATTTTGGACCATATTTTTTTGAAAGATGGGAAGAAATTCTAGAAATTGAATATGATATTCCATGTTTTTGGAGAAGGGAAAGAAATTCCTGAAATTACATATGATAGTCCACGATTTTGGAGAAGGGAAAGAAATTTGCAGAAATTGCTTATGATAGACCACGTTTTTGGAGAAGTGAAAAAAATTCTAGAAATTGCATATGATAAACCATGTTTTTCGAAAAGGGAAAGAAATTCTAGAAATTTCATATGTAAGTCCAAGTTTTTTAAGAAGGGGAAGAAATTAGCAGAAATTGCATATATAAGACCATATTTTTTGGATAAGTTAAAGAAATTTTAGAAATTGCATATGATAGTCCACGTTTTTTGAGAAGGGAAGAAGATTTGCAGAAATTGCATATTATAGACTATGTTTTTGGAGAAGAGAAAGAAAGTCTAGAAATTGCATATGATAGTCCACGTTTTTGGAAAAGGGTAAGAAATTCCAAAAATTGCATATGTTAGTCCATGTTTTTTAAAGATGGGAATGAAAGTCTAGAAAATGCATATGGTAGTCCACGTTTTTGGAAAAGGGAAACAAAATCCAAAAGTTGCATATGATAGTTCAGGTTTTTGGCGAAGGAAAAGAAATTTCAGAAATAGGCCATATTTTTTGAAAAAGGGAAAGAAATTCCAGAAATTGCATATGATAGTCCATGTTTTTGGAGAAGGGAAAGGAATTCCTGAAATTTCATATGATAGTCCAAGTTTTTGGAGAAGGGAAAGAAATTTGCAAAAATTGCTTATGATAGACCACATTTTTGGAGAATTGAAAATAATTCTAGAAATTGCATATGATAAACCATGTTTTTAGAAAAGGGAAAGAAATTCTAGAAATTGCATATGATAGTCCACATTTTTGAAGAAGGGGAAGAAATTTGCAGAAATTGCATATATTAGACCACGTTTTTGGATAAGTGATAGAAATTATGTAAATTGCATATGATAGACCACGTTTTTGGAGAAGGGAAAAAGATTTGCAGAAAATACATATGATAGATCATGTATTTAGAGAAGAGAAAGAAAGTCTAGAAATTGCATATGATAGTACACGTTTTTGGAAAAGGGACAGAAATTCCAAAAATTGCATATGATAGTCCACGTTTTTGGAGAAGGGAAAAAGATTTGCAGAAACTGCATATGATAGACCATGTTTTTGGAGAAGAGAGAGTAAGTCTAGAAATTGCATATGATAGTCCACGTTTTTGGAAAAGAGACAGAAATTCTAGAAATTGCATATGTTAGTCCACGTTTTTTAAAGATGGGAAAGAAATTTTAGAAATTGCATATGATAGTCCACGTTTTTGGAAAAGGGAAACAAAATCCAAAAGTTGCATATGATAGTTCACGTTTTTGGCGAAGGGAAAGAAATTTCAGAAATAGGCCATATTTTGGACCATATTTTTTTGAAAGATGGGAAGAAATTCTAGAAATTGAATATGATATTCCATGTTTTTGGAGAAGGGAAAGAAATTCCTGAAATTACATATGATAGTCCACGATTTTGGAGAAGGGAAAGAAATTTGCAGAAATTGCTTATGATAGACCACGTTTTTGGAGAAGTGAAAAAAATTCTAGAAATTGCATATTATAAACCATGTTTTTCGAAAAGGGAAAGAAATTCTAGAAATTGCATATGTAAGTCCACGTTTTTTAAGAAGGGGAAGAAATTAGCAGAAATTGCATATATAAGACCATGTTTTTTGGATAAGTTAAAGAAATTTTAGAAATTGCATATGATAGCCCACGTTTTTTGAGAAGGGAAGAAGATTTGCAGAAATTGCATATGATAGACTATGTTTTTGGAGAAGAGAAAGAAAGTCTAGAAATTGCATATGATAGTCCACGTTTTTGGAAAAGGGTAAGAAATTCCAAAAATTGCATATGTTAGTCCATGTTTTTTAAAGATGGGAATGAAAGTCTAGAAAATGCATATGGTAGTCCACGTTTTTGGAAAAGGGAAACAAAATCCAAAAGTTGCATATGATAGTTCACGTTTTTGGCGAAGGAAAAGAAATTTCAGAAATAGGCCATATTTTTTGAAAAAGGGAAAGAAATTCCAGAAATTGCATATGATAGTCCATGTTTTTGGAGAAGGGAAAGGAATTCCTGAAATTTCATATGATAGTCCAAGTTTTTGGAGAAGGGAAAGAAATTTGCAAAAATTGCTTATGATAGACCACATTTTTGGAGAATTGAAAATAATTCTAGAAATTGCATATGATAAACCATGTTTTTAGAAAAGGGAAAGAAATTCTAGAAATTGCATATGATAGTCCACATTTTTGAAGAAGGGAAAGAAATTTGCAGAAATTGCATATATTAGACCAGGTTTTTGGATAAGTGAAAGAAATTATAGAAATTGCATATGATAGTCCACGTTTTTGGAGAAGGGAAAAAGATTTGCAGAAATTGCATATGATAAACCGTGTTTTTGGAGATGAGAAAGAAAGTCTAGAAATTGCATATGATAGTCCACGTTTTTGGAAAAGGGACAGAAATTCCATAAATTGCATATGTTAGTCCACGTTTTTTAAAGATGGGAAGGAAATTCTAGAAATTGCATATGATAGTTCACATTTTTGGAAAAGGGAAACAAAATCCAAAAGTTGCATATGATAGTTCACGTTTTTGGCGAAGGAAAAAAAATTCAGAAATTGCATATGATAGACCATATTTTTTGAAAAAGGGAAAGAAATTCAAGAAATTGCATATGATAGTCCATGTTTTTAGAGAAAGGAAAGGAATTCCTGAAATTGCATACGATAATCCACGTTTTTTGAGAAGGGAAAGAAATTTGCAGAAAATGCATATGATAGACCACGTTTTTTGAGAAGTGAAAAAAATTCTAGAAATTGCAAATGATAAACCATGTTTTTTGAAAAGGGAAAGAAATTCTAGAAATTGCATATGATAGTCCACGTTTTTGAAGAAGGGAAAGAAATTTGCAGAAATTGCATATATTAGACCACGTTTTCGGATATGTGAAAGAAATTATAGAAATTGCATATGATAGTCCAAGGTTTTTTGAAAAAGGGACAGAAATTCCAGAAATTGCATATGTTAGTCCACGTTTTTTAAAGATGGGAAGGAAATTCTAGAAATTGCATATGATAGTCCACGTTTTTGGAAAAGGGAAACAAAATCCAAAAGTTGAATATGATAGGTCATGTTTTTGGCAAAGGGAAAGAAATTTTCTGAAATTGCATATGATAGGCCATGTTTTTGGAAAAAGGGAAACAAATTCTAGAAATTGCATATGATAGTCCATGTTTTTGGAGTAGGAATGGAATTCCTGAAATTGCATATGATAGTCCACATTTTTGGAGAAGGGAAAGAAATTTATAGAAATTGCTTATGATAGACCACATTTTTGGATAAGTGAAAAAAATTCTAGAAATTGCATATGATAGACCATGTTTTTGGAAAAGGGAAAGAAATTCTAAAAATTGCATATGATAGTCCACCTTTTTGAAAAAGGGAAAGAAATTTGCAGAAATTGCATATATTAGTCCACGTTTTTGGATAAGTGAAAGAAATTATAGAAATTGCATATGATAGTCCACGTTTTTGGAGAAGGGAAAAAGATTTGCAGAAATTGCATATGATAAACCATGTTTTTGGAGAAGAGAAAGAAAGTCTAGAAATTGCATATGATAGTCCAAGTTTTTTGGAAAAGGGACAGAAATTCCAGAAATTGCATATGTTAGTCCACGTTTTTTAAAGATGGGAAGGAAATTCTAGAAATTGCATATGATAGTCCACGTTTTTGGAAAAGGGAAACAAAATCCAAAAGTTGCATATGATAGGTCATGTTTTTGGCGAAGGGAAAGAATTTTTCATAAATTGCATAAGATAGACCATGTTTTTGGAAAAAGGGAAAGAAATTCTAGAAATTGCATATGATAGTCCATGTTTTTAAAGAAGGGAAAGAAATTATTGAAATTACATATGATAGTCCACGTTTTTGGAGAAGGGAAAGAAATTTGCAGAAATTGCTTATGATAGACCACGTTTTTGGAGAAGTGAAAAAAATTCAGAAATTGCATATATTAGACCGTGTTTTTTGGATAAGTGAAAGAAATTATAGAAATTGCATATGATAGTCCACGTTTTTGGAGAAGGGAAAGAGATTTGTAGAAATTGCATATGAAAAACCACGTTTTTGGAGAAGGGAAAGAAATTTGCAGAAATTGCATATATTAGACCAGGTTTTTGGATAAGTGAAAGAATTTATAGAAATTGCATATGATAGTCCATGTTTTAAGAGAAGGGAAAAAGATTTGCAGAAATTGCATATGATAAACCGTGTTTTTGGAGATGAGAAAGAAAGTCTAGAAATTGCATATGATAGTCCAAGTTTTTGGAAAAGGGACAGAAATTCCATAAATTGCATATGTTAGTCCATGTTTTTTAAATATGGGAAGGAAATTCTAGAAATTGCATATGATAGTTCACGTTTTTGGAAAAGGGAAACAAAATCCAAAAGTTGCATATGATAGCTCACGTTTTTGGCGAAGGAAAAAGAATTCAGAAATTGCATATGATAGACCATATTTTTTGAAAAAGGGAAAGAAATTCAAGAAATTGCATATGATAGTCCATGTTTTTAGAGAAAGGAAAGGAATTCCTGAAATTGCATACGATAGTCCACGTTTTTTGAGAAGGGAAAGAAATTTGCAGAAAATGCATATGATAGACCACGTTTTTTGAGAAGTGAAAAAAATTCTAGAAATTGCAAATGATAAACCATGTTTTTTGAAAAGGGAAAGAAATTCTAGAAATTGCATATGATAGTTGTAACACCCGTATATTTTAATTTTTAATTTAAATGGAAATTTAATTTAATAATTAGAATTATTGGTGATTTGTAGAATTTAATTGGAAAATGGTGGTTTACGGTGTTGGGCCATGTGTGACGTTAAGGAATGAGGGGGTGTTATGTTAGTAAAGGTCTTATTCCAATTAAAGGTTATTTTTATAAAATAATAAGAATTGGGAATAAGGGAAAGGAACGGGAAAAGCAGAGCAGAAGAGTTGGAACACGAAGAGCGTGAAAGAGGAGCAATGGAGGGAGAGACCAATCAAGAACTCTTGGCTAAGGTAAGGGGGGACTCTCCGGTTATCATCTATTATTGTGTTCTTGGATAATGATGTTGATTAGGGATGTTGTTGAGTCAATTGGGTCGTATGATAGATTTAGGGATTGGGATAGAATTGTATGATGTTTGATCCCTATGTTTGAATCCATGATATCTATGTTGTTATGATCTCAATTGATGTGTAATTGATGTATTACGAAGTGGTTTTTGTGTTGTTTGTGCATTCTAATTCTCCATGTTCGCACCGGTATGTGTTGGGGGGTCTGGGATATATGGAATGCTGTTTTTCTGCAGATTGGGGTTTTTAGAATCGCGGTTCGCGCCGCGTACATAGAGGAGGCGCCGTGAACCTGAAGGTAGAGTTCAGTACGCGCCGCGAACAGGTGACCGCGCCGCGAAGGCGTTGTCCCGATTCGTTCCGCGCCGCGAATGTGTGATGGCGCCGCGTGCTGTGATGTTTTGTGATATTTTATGAAAGTTTAAAGAGGCATAACTTTCTAACCGTTGGTTCATTTGATGCGCCGTTTTGGGCTAACTGAACCTTATTAAACGATCTAAGTGATGATGATTTGATTGGTTTAGAATGATGATAAATATATGTTGCTATTCTTGATGATGATGATGATTGTAGCAAATATGTGCTTATTTATATATGATTATTGTTACATGTTTGTATTGGTGATGAGATTATGATATTTATTGGGTGATGTTGGTTTATAACATGTCGTAAATGAATACATGTTTTGTGATTATGTTGTTGAGTTGATTTATCAAATTATTACATGGTGTGTAATGATGATAGATATAACGATGTATGATGATGGTGATGATTGATGATTGTGAATATTAATATGCTGTTAATATTAATATGTTGGTTATGGTGGCAATTAACATTACTATGATGTGTATGTTATTGTGATGATGTGGTGTATGTATGCGAATGATTGAATGATGCTTAAACATGTACATACTTGTTGTGACCTTATTGGTAAGAGGTGTTAAGCGATGTTAAGCATCGGAATGATGATGATGTATGAAGATGTAAGTATGTGTCATGTGTGCATTATTCATAAATCATTTGCATTGGAAGGCTAATTCCCATTGTGCAGAGATTAGCGGGAAGTCATCGTGTGCCCATGTGGGGTGTGAGCGATGAAGCAGTAGTCGTGTGCCCATGTGGGGTGTGAGCGACTAGAGGGCAGTATCGTGGAGAGAAGTCCTGTGAATATGATTCACGAATTTTGGTACCACATGCATAGTGTCAGTTCATACATATGCATACTTTTATAACATGATTGGATGTATTCCAGTGTTATAAATATTGATGATGTGTTGTTTGTGTGTTTTGTTGGATTAATGTTGAGTATGATTGTCTGTTTGAAAGATGTGTTCCTGATAATCTGAATATGATGAATTGGGTGAATAATATAACTATGATGTGTTGTTATTTAAGATGCAATAATATTTGTTATCTGTGATGAGACTCACCCTTACTTTGATGATTTCAGATTGGCGAGTAGCGGCTTTTGGCTCGGTGAGGATTAGCTCATGAGTCAGTTTGTTTAGTATAGCGTCGGTGTCATGCTCTGATGTTGTAACACTGGGGGAACGTTAGATTAGAGTTTTATGATGATACTCTATCATGTTGTTGTATTAGATTATGTGGGATATTGCATAGATGATGTTATGCTTATCCGTATGATGAATTTTCCGCTGTGAAAACATGAGATTTTATGTATTATGGTGAATTGTTCCTTAGTGAAAGCATGACAATGAACATATGATGAATTTGTTTTAAATTGAATTGTGGCACCCTTGTTTTCATGTTTTACTCTGAAAATTATTTTATAAATTTCCGTGGGGT
Source organism: Vicia villosa (assembly GCF_029867415.1). Lineage (NCBI taxonomy): Eukaryota > Viridiplantae > Streptophyta > Magnoliopsida > Fabales > Fabaceae > Vicia > Vicia villosa. The sequence continues at coordinate 1,218,639 of NC_081183.1, forward strand.
TTAGAAGGGTGTTACAATAGTGGTATCAGAGCAGGTCGGTCCGTCCGGCCAATTGTTGAGTCAGTTGAGTTGCACGACGGTTGAATACTGTCGGCATTTTAATTCCTTGGTATGCGACAGGTGAGTGAATCACTGTCGGTACTTGGTTGTTTGTTGCAGGTGTGGGATTGAAACAAGTGGGGGAGAAGCTTCGCTTCTCGGTTATGTTTCAGTTGAAGAAGATTGATTCAGTAGGCTGTTGTTGGAAACAGTGCGAGCGTTGTCGGAGTTTGTTGTTTCCCGAGTTGAAGGTGATTAGAGGTAATTGACAGTTATTGTAAGAGAAGGAGATTGGAGAGTTGCGATGTGTCAGCTCTGCTGGTGTGCTGCGAAGTTGTCAGTTGAGTAGCCTTGCGTCTCGGAAGAGGTTCAGTTACGAGTTTGCAAGGAGGATTGTTGTCGTGATGTTGCAGGAAGCGGACTTCGGCGGGGGAATGTGTCGCTTAAGTTATAAGGATGTTTGGAAGTAAAGAGATACGATAAGGGGCTGTTTGGAATGTGATAGAGTTGAAGAGAATGAGTTTTGGAGAGAGATTTTCGTAAGCAAAACGCAGGAAAACTGCTGAATGGCTGCGGAACTTCGAAAATTCATAACTGGAGTTCTGGACATCCGATTTGAGTTCCGTTTGAAGCGTCGGAAAGCTAACGAGATGAACTTTGTTATAAAAATGGTTGCAGCAGCTGTAACATAATTAATTGTGACAGGATGACGTTGGAAGGAGGTGAAGTTACGGTTACTCTTGTTCTTATAGCTAGACTTGTTTATTGGTACTGCACGGGATGTCAGTGTCAGTGTTGAATAGATCGAAGGAATAATTAGAAGGTTTGTTGAGGAGTAATTTTAAGAATTGAATTTACCAATTGAGGAGTTTTGGATATATCGTATAGAGTGTCGCTGCATGATGTCAGTGTTGCATTTTCGGACAATGATTGGAAAATTCATATCTTGGGTTCCGAGTGTCGGATTAATGTGCCGTTTGAACCTACGAGGAGGAGGGATTGTGTTCTAATTATGGGAGAGTTATAAATACAGTAGAGTGACCCTATGAGGAAAGGTTTTGAAGTCGGTTATGGAAGCGTGAAACTTGTTGAATAAGAATGCCTACTACCGCGATTGTTTGAAACGACGTGGAGTAGAACATGTTGTTGATGAATAAGTCGATGAGATGTTCGGTCACAAAGATGATTTGAAATACCGATGGATTTTAGTAGATGAGTAAATTAGTAGTAAAGATGGGACAAACTTTAGAACCCTTGGAATCGTATTTGTGATGGCAAAATAACGATAAGTATAAAAGGAGAATTGTAGGGAATTTCTAACATTTGTTGACGTGAGGAAGACTTTGTTGAGATTCCGAGTGGGATGATATTTGGACGTGAAGGATGTTATAGAATTTGGATTAAAACCACGAGTTATGAATGTGGTCTTGGTCTTGCAGGTTAATTGTGTGGTTCAAGATTCGAAGTGTTTTGTGAGTATAAGAGTTGAAGTACCTCTTTGATTCGAAAGGGCTTAATATGAGGCGGAAGAAATGATTAGAGTATTTTTCTAGAATTATGATTTTGGTTTGAATTACCATCATGGTAAGGAGAATGTTGTGCTACTGTGTTGCGTATGAAGTCTTTAAATATGTCGGTGCTAATGGTGAAGGAGTTGGATTTAATTGGACAATTTAGAGACTTAAGTTGGTATGTGAAGGAACTCGTGATAGTGTTAGATTGGGTATGCTAGGAGATTACTAGTGGTATTCTTGACGAGATAGAGAAGGTCAGAAAGATTATGCTGACTTGATCGATAGGTTGACTTTGAATTACCAAGAAGGATATTCTAGAAGGACACCGTAGTGAATTATTGGGCTGTGACGATGTTAATGAGCTTGGGTGCAAACTCGAAAATGGACACTATTATGTAGTAACGACGGTTTATGCTTAAATATGGTTGTCGGCTATCCATTGACAAATTGAGGACTTGATCACCCTTAATCTCTTGTTGATAGAAGACGAAATCATATAGATGGGATGAGCTTGTTTTGTTACCTTAATGGTTTAAGATGTGATGGATACTAAGCCGTGAGAATAATCACTCACTATGTTGTGTGGACTTATGAAGAAGTGAATATGGAAGAGTGCGACATGATGGGCAAATGACTTAAGACGGGTAATCAGAGTCGCGCAGCGAAAGTGTGATGTGGAGTAGTGTTATGAGTACTACTCGCGGGCAGTAAAGGAATTAATATGTTGGAAGCCTACATAGAACATATGTGTTGATCTATATGTTGGAATTAGAATCCAGTGGATGTAAGGATGTCGTGTCAAAGAATTATAACTCTTTTGAATAATTGCCGAGATGATGAATATGTTATTACGGTTGTACGTAGTTAACGAGTATGTATCCGGCGAAATTAAAACGAAGAGTTGATGTTATATGATGTTGTAATAATTTTGTGCTGTTATTGAGGCGATATTGTAAATTACAGATATAATGAGGAATTACACTCTATGAAGGACGGAGTTGATTTGATTCTTAGTAGAGAGCGTGGCTTAGTTGAGCTATTTTGTAAGCGATGGTATATTGAGGCTGATGAGTGTGTACTTGTTCCGATGGCCGGGATGTTTAATAGATGTAAAAACTCAAGAATTTGTTTTGAGTGCGAGTAAGTATTGATGAGTGGTGGATTAGTACCATTGATGGTAAAGAATGATTCTTGAACGAATGAGTAAAGAGGGCCAGAGTTGGGTATAACTCATAAGTCTAAATGGTAATGATGGTTGTAAAGAGTAATCAGAGTAGTGCGGGAAAAGTGGAATGTAACGTGTTGTATAATTACTGGTGTGACTTAAGAGGAGTCAGATAATTGGAATTCAATGGTATAGGAATATGAGTATTGGGTTTCTTGAAGGAAGCGGTTGGTGAAAAGTGTAAGTATTATTTTATCGTTCAGATGGAAGAGTATGTCTAAGGTTGGTATGTTGGTAGATGGTATGCATTACTGCAGTGTTGATCAGTGTGATCATACTATAGATTGTGTAATTGTATTACTCGTTTGTTGAGCGTATTGTATAGGTTGTACCTCAATGTTCCGTTGTTGTTAACCTTTTGGAGATATAGCGAGTGATATATTTTTGGATAGCCAAATGCGACGTAAGAACTGGGATTTGAATGTATGAAACATGTTTCCTGTTGGTTATGTCAGATGGATTGACGGATGGTAATGTTAATTGGGAGCTAGAGAGTCAGGTGAAGGACTCTTATACGAGCTGGTTACTTGAGGTATGTTTTCGAGGACGAAAACTCTTTTAGTGGGGGAGAGTTGTAACACCCGTATATTTTAATTTTTAATTTAAATGGAAATTTAATTTAATAATTAGAATTATTGGTGATTTGTAGAATTTAATTGGAAAATGGTGGTTTACGGTGTTGGGCCATGTGTGACGTTAAGGAATGAGGGGGTGTTATGTTAGTAAAGGTCTTATTCCAATTAAAGGTTATTTTTATAAAATAATAAGAATTGGGAATAAGGGAAAGGAACGGGAAAAGCAGAGCAGAAGAGTTGGAACACGAAGAGCGTGAAAGAGGAGCAATGGAGGGAGAGACCAATCAAGATCTCTTGGCTAAGGTAAGGGGGGACTCTCCGGTTATCATCTATTATTGTGTTCTTGGATAATGATGTTGATTAGGGATGTTGTTGAGTCAATTGGGTCGTATGATAGATTTAGGGATTGGGATAGAATTGTATGATGTTTGATCCCTATGTTTGAATCCATGATATCTATGTTGTTATGATCTCAATTGATGTGTAATTGATGTATTACGAAGTGGTTTTTGTGTTGTTTGTGCATTCTAATTCTCCATGTTCGCACCGGTATGTGTTGGGGGGTTTGGGATATATGGAATGCTGTTTTTCTGCAGATTGGGGTTTTTAGAATCGCGGTTCGCGCCGCGTACATAGAGGAGGCGCCGTGAACCTGAAGGTAGAGTTCAGTACGCGCCGCGAACAGGTGACCGCGCCGCGAAGGCGTTGTCCCGATTCGTTCCGCGCCGCGAATGTGTGATGGCGCCGCGTGCTGTGATGTTTTGTGATATTTTATGAAAGTTTAAAGAGGCATAACTTTCTAACCGTTGGTTCATTTGATGCGCCGTTTTGGGCTAACTGAACCTTATTAAACGATCTAAGTGATGATGATTTGATTGGTTTAGAATGATGATAAATATATGTTGCTATTCTTGATGATGATGATGATTGTAGCAAATATGTGCTTATTTATATATGATTATTGTTACATGTTTGTATTGGTGATGAGATTATGATATTTATTGGGTGATGTTGGTTTATAACATGTCGTAAATGAATACATGTTTTGTGATTATGTTGTTGAGTTGATTTATCAAATTATTACATGGTGTGTAATGATGATAGATATAACGATGTATGATGATGGTGATGATTGATGATTGTGAATATTAATATGCTGTTAATATTAATATGTTGGTTATGGTGGCAATTAACATTACTATGATGTGTATGTTATTGTGATGATGTGGTGTATGTATGCGAATGATTGAATGATGCTTAAACATGTACATACTTGTTGTGACCTTATTGGTAAGAGGTGTTAAGCGATGTTAAGCATCGGAATGATGATGATGTATGAAGATGTAAGTATGTGTCATGTGTGCATTATTCATAAATCATTTGCATTGGAAGGCTAATTCCCATTGTGCGGAGATTAGCGGGAAGTCATCGTGTGCCCATGTGGGGTGTGAGCGATGAAGCAGTAGTCGTGTGCCCATGTGGGGTGTGAGCGACTAGAGGGCAGTATCGTGGAGAGAAGTCCTGTGAATATGATTCACGAATTTTGGTACCACATGCATAGTGTCAGTTCATACATATGCATACTTTTATAACATGATTGGATGTATTCCAGTGTTATAAATATTGATGATGTGTTGTTTGTGTGTTTTGTTGGATTAATGTTGAGTATGATTGTCTGTTTGAAAGATGTGTTCCTGATAATCTGAATATGATGAATTGGGTGAATAATATAACTATGATGTGTTGTTATTTAAGATGCAATAATATTTGTTAACTGTGATGAGACTCACCCTTACTTTGATGATTTCAGATTGGCGAGTAGCGGCTTTTGGCTCGGTGAGGATTAGCTCATGAGTCAGTTTGTTTAGTATAGCGTCGGTGTCATGCTCTGATGTTGTAACACTGGGGGAACGTTAGATTAGAGTTTTATGATGATACTCTATCATGTTGTTGTATTAGATTATGTGGGATATTGCATAGATGATGTTATGCTTATCCGTATGATGAATTTTCCGCTGTGAAAACATGAGATTTTATGTATTATGGTGAATTGTTCCTTAGTGAAAGCATGACAATGAACATATGATGAATTTGTTTTAAATTGAATTGTGGCACCCTTGTTTTCATGTTTTACTCTGAAAATTATTTTATAAATTTCCGTGGGGTTTAGAAGGGTGTTACAATAGTCCACGTTTTTGAAGAAGGGAAAGAAATTTGCAGAAATTGCATAGATTAGACCACGTTTTCGGATATGTGAAAGAAATTATAGAAATTGCATATGATAGTCCACGTTTTTGGAGAAGGGAAAAAGATTTGCAGAAATTGCATATGATAAACCATGTTTTTGGAGAAGAGAAAGAAAGTCTGGAAATTGCATATGATAGTCCAAGGTTTTTTGGAAAAGGGACAGAAATTCCAGAAATTTCATATGTTAGTCAGCGTTTTTTAAAGATGGGAAGGAAATTCTAGAAATTGCATATGATAGTCCACGTTTTTGGAAAAGGGAAACAAAATCCAAAAGTTGAATATGATAGGTCATGTTTTTGGCAAAGGGAAAGAAATTTTCTGAAATTGCATATGATAGACCATGTTTTTGGAAAAAGGGAAACAAATTCTAGAAATTGCATATGATAGTCCATGTTTTTGGAGTAGGAATGGAATTTCTGAAATTGCATATGATAGTCCACGTTTTTGGAGAAGGGAAAGAAATTTATAGAAATTGCTTATGATAGACCTCATTTTTGGAAAAGTGAAAAAAATTCTAGAAATTGCATATGATAGACCATGTTTTTGGAAAAGGGAAAGAAATTCTAAAAATTGCATATGATAGTCCACCTTTTTGAAAAAGGGAAAGAAATTTGCAGAAATTGCATATATTAGTCCACGTTTTGGATAAGTGAAAGAAATTATAGAAATTGCATATGATAGTCCACGTTTTTGGAGAAGGGAAAAAGATTTGCAGAAATTGCATATGATAAACCATGTTTTTGGAGAAGAGAAAGAAAGTCTAGAAATTGCATATGATAGTCCAAGTTTTTTGGAAAAGGGACAGAAATTCCAGAAATTGCATATGTTAGTCCACGTTTTTTAAAGATGGGAAGGAAATTCTAGAAATTGCATATGATAGTCCACGTTTTTGGAAAAGGGAAACAAAATCCAAAAGTTGCATATGATAGGTCATGTTTTTGGCGAAGGGAAAGAATTTTTCAGAAATTGCATATGATAGACCATGTTTCTGGAAAAAGGGAAAGAAATTCTAGAAATTGCATAAGATAGTCCATGTTTTTAAAGAAGGGAAAGAAATTATTGAAATTACAAATGATAGTCCACGTTTTTGGAGAAGGGAAAGAAATTTGCAGAAATTGCTTATGATAGACCACGTTTTTGGAGAAGTGAAAAAAATTCAAGAAATTACATATGATAAACCATGTTTTTGGAAAAGGGAAAGAAATTCTAGAAATTGCATATCTTAGTCCACGTTTTTTAAGAAGGGAAAGAAATTAGCAGAAATTGCATATATTAGACCAGGTTTTTTGGATAAGTGAAAGAAATTATAGAAATTGCATATGATAGTCCACGTTTTTGGAGAAGGGAAAGAGATTTGTAGAAATTGCATATGAAAAACCACGTTTTTGGAGAAGGGAAAGTAAATCTAGAAATTGCGTATGATAGTCTACGTTTTTGGAAAAGGGAAAGAAATTCCAAAAATTGCATATGTTAGTCCATATTTTTTAAAGATGGGAAGCAAATTCTAGAAATTGCATATGATCGTCCACGTTTTTGGAAAAGGGAAACAAAATCCAAAAGTTGCATATGATAGGTCATGTTTTTGGCAGAGGGAAAGAAATTTTTAGAAATTCCATATATTTGGAAAAAGGGAAAGAAATTCTAGAAATTGCATATGATAGTCCATCTTTTTGAAAAAGGGAAAGAAATTTGCAGAAATTGCATATATTAGTCCACGTTTTTGGATAAGTGAAAGAAATTATAGAAATTGCATATGATAGTCCACGTTTTTGGAGAAGGGAAAGAGATTTGTAGAAATTGCATATGAAAAACCACGTTTTTGGAGAAGGGAAAGAAAATCTAGAAATTGCATATGATAGTCTACGTTTTTGGAAAAGGGAAAGAAATTCCAGAAATTGCATATGTTAGTCCATATTTTTTAAAGATGGGAAGGAAATTCTAGAAATTGCATATGATAGTCCACGTTTTTGGAAAAGGGAAACAAAATCCAAAAGTTGCATATGATAGTTCACGTTTTTGGCGAAGGAAAAAAATTCAGAAATTGCATATGATAGACCATATTTTTTGAAAAAGGGAAAGAAATTCAAGAAAATGCATATGATAGTCCATATTTTTGGAGAAGGGAAAGGAATTCCTGAAATTGCATATGATAGTCCACGTTTTTTGAGAAGGGAAAGAAATTTGCAGAAAATGCTTATGATAGACCACGTTTTTTGAGAAGTGAAAAAAATTATAGAAACTGCATATGATAAACCATGTTTTTTGAAAAGGGAAAGAAATTGCATATGATAGTCCACATTTTTGAAGAAGGGAAAGAAATTTGCAGAAATTGCATATATTAGACCACGTTTTTGGATAAGTGATAGAAATTATAGAAAATGCATATGATAGTCCACGTTTTTGGAGAAGGGAAAAAGATTTGCAGAAATTACATATGATAGACCATGTATTTGGAGAAGAGAAAGAAAGTCTAGAAATTGCATATGATAGTCCACGTTTTTGGAAAAGGGACAGAAATTCCCAAAATTGCATATGTTAGTCCACTTTTTTTAAAGATGGGAAGGAAATTCTAGAAAATGCATATAATAGTCCATGTTTTTGGAAAAGGGAAACAAAATCCAAAAGTTGCATATGATAGTTCACGTTTTTGCCAAAGGGAAATAAATTTAAGAAATTGCATATGATAGACCATATTTTTTGAAAAAGGGAACGAAATTATAGAAATTGCATATGATAGTCCATGTTTTTGGAGAAGGGAAAGGAATTCCTGAAATTGCATATGATAGTCCAAGTTTTTGGAGAAGGGAAAGAAATTTTCAAAAATTGCTTATGATAGAACACATTTTTGGAGAATTGAAATAAATTCTAGAAATTGCATATGATAAACCATGTTTTTGGAAAAGGGAAAAAAATTCTAGTAATTGCATATGATAGTCCACATTTTTGAAGAAGGGAAAGAAATTTGCAGAAATTGCATATATTAGACCAGGTTTTTGGATAAGTGATAGAAATTAATTAAATTGCATATGATAGTCCACGTTTTTTGAGAAGGGAAAAAGATTTGCAGAAACTGCATATGATAGACCATGTTTTTGGAGAAGAGAAAGAAAGTCTAGAAATTGCATATGATAGTCCACCTTTTTGGAAAAGGGACAGAAATTCCAGAAATTGCATATGTTAGTCCATGTTTTTTAAAGATGGGAAGGAAATTCTAGAAATTGCATATGATAGTCCACGTTTTTGGAAAAGGGAAACAAAATCCAAAAGTTGCATATGATAGGTCATGTTTTTAGCAGAGGGAAAGAAATTTTTAGAAATTGCATATGATAGACCATGTTTTTGGAAAAAGGGAAAGAAATTCTAGAAATTGCATATGATAGTCCACCTTTTTGAAAAAGGGAAAGAAATTTGCAGAAATTGCATATATTAGTCCATGTTTTTGGATAAGTGAAAGAAATTAGAGAAATTGCACATGATAGTCCACGTTTTTGGAGAAGGGAAAGAGATTTGTAGAAATTGCATATGAAAAACCACGTTTTTGGAGAAGGGAAAGAAAATCTAGAAATTGCGTATGATAGTCTAGGTTTTTGGAAAAGGGAAAGAAATTCCAGAAATTGCATATGTTAGTCCATATTTTTTAAGGATGGGAAGGAAATTCTAGAAATTGCATATGATAGTCCACGTTTTTGGAAAAGCGAAACAAAATCCAAAAGTTGCATATGATAGTTCACGTTTTTGGCGAAGGAAAAAAATTCAGAAATTGCATATGATAGACCATATTTTTTTAAAAAGGGAAAGAAATTCAAGAAATTGCATATGATAGTCCATATTTTTGGAGAAGGGAAAGGAATTCCTGAAATTGCATACGATAGTCCACGTTTTTTGAGAAGGGAAAGAAATTTGCAGAAAATGCTTATGATAGACCACGTTTTTTGAGAAGTGAAAAAAATTCTAGAAATTGCATATGATAAACCATGTTTTTTGAAAAGGGAAAGAAATTCTAGAAATTGCATATGATAGTCCACATTTTTGTAGAAGGGAAAGAAATTTGCAGAAATTGCATATATTAGACCACGTTTTTGGATAAGTGATAGAATTTATAGAAAATGCATATGATAGTCCACGTTTTTGGAGAAGGGAAAAAGATTTGCAGAAATTACATATGATAGACCATGTATTTGGAGAAGAGAAAGAAAGTCTAGAAATTGCATATGATAGTCCACGTTTTTGGAAAAGGGACACAAATTCCCAAAATTGCATATGTTAGTCCACGTTTTTTAAAGATGGGAAGGAAATTCTAGAAAATGCATATAATAGTCCACGTTTTTGGAGAAGGGAAAGAGATTTGTAGAAATTGCATATGAAAAACCACGTTTTTGGAGAAGGGAAAGAAAATCTAGAAATTGCGTATGATAGTCCACGTTTTTGGAAAAGGGAAAGAAATTCCAGAAATTGCATATGTTAGTCCATATTTTTTTAAAGATGGGAAGGAAATTCTAGAAGTTGCATATGATAGTCCACGTCTTTGGAAAAGGGAAACAAAATCCAAAAGTTGCATATGATAGTTCACGTTTTTGGCGAAGGAAAAAAATTCAGAAATTGCATATGATAGACCATATTTTTTGAAAAAGGGAAAGAAATTCAAGAAATTGCATATGATAGTCCATATTTTTGGAGAAGGGAAAGGAATTCCTGAAATTGCATACGATAGTCCACGTCTTTTGAGAAGGGAAAGAAATTTGCAGAAAATGCTTATGATAGACCACGTTTTTTGAGAAGTGAAAAAAATTCTAGAAATTGCATATGATAAACCATGTTTTTTGAAAAGGGAAAGAAATTCTAGAAATTGCATATGATAGTCCACATTTTTGAAGAAGGGAAAGAAATTTGCAGAAATTGCATATATTAGACCACGTTTTTGGATAAGTGATAGAAATTATAGAAAATGCATATATATGATAGTCCACGTTTTTGGAGAAGGGAAAAAGATTTGCAGAAATTACATATGATAGACCATGTATTTGGAGAAGAGAAAGAAAGTCTAGAAATTGCATATGATAGTCCACGTTTTTGGAAAAGGGACAGAAATTCCCAAAATTGCATATGTTAGTCCACGTTTTTTAAAGATGGGAAGGAAATTCTAGAAAATGCATATAATAGTCCATGTTTTTGGAAAAGGGAAACAAAATCCAAAAGTTGCATATGATAGTTCACGTTTTTGGCGAGGGGAAATAAATTTAAGAAATTGCATATGATAGACCATATTTTTTGAAAAAGGGAAAGAAATTATAGAAATTGCATATGATAGTCCATGTTTTTGGAGAAGGGAAAGGAATTCCTGAAATTGCATATGATAGTCCAAGTTTTTGGAGAAGCGAAAGAAATTTTCAAAAATTGCTTATGATAGAACACATTTCTGGAGAATTGAAATAAATTCTAGAAATTGCATATGATAAACCATGTTTTTGGAAAAGGGAAAAAGATTCTAGTAATTGCATATGATAGTCCACATTTTTGAAGAAGGGAAAGAAATTTGCAGAAATTGCATATATTAGACCACGTTTTTGGATAAGTGATAGAAATTAATTAAATTGCATATGATAGTCCACGTTTTTAGAGAAGGGAAAAAGATATGCAGAAATTGCATATGATAGACCATGTTTTTGGAGAAGAGAAAGAAAGTCTAGAAATTGCATATGATAGTCCACGTTTTTGGAAAAGGGACGGAAATTCCAGAAATTGCATATGTTAGTCCATGTTTTTTAAAGATGGGAAGGAAATTCTAGAAATTGCATATGATAGTCCACGTTTTTGGAAAAGGGAAACAAAATCGAAAAGTTGCATATGAAAGGTCATGTTTTTGGCAGAGGGAAAGAAATTTTTAGAAATTGCATATGATAGACCATGTTTTTGGAAAAAGGGAAAGAAATTCTAGAAATTGCATATGATAGTCCACCTTTTTGAAAAAGGGAAAGACATTTGCAGAAATTGCATATATTAGTCCACGTTTTTGGATAAGTGAAAGAAATTATAGAAATTGCATATGATAGTCCACGTATTTGGAGAAGGGAAAGAGATTTGTAGAAATTGCATATGAAAAACCACGTTTTTGGAGAAGGGAAAGAAAATCTAGAAATTGCGTATGATAGTCTACGTTTTTGGAAAAGGGAAAGAAATTCCAGAAATTGCATATGTTAGTCCATATTTTTTAAAGATGGGAAGCAAATTCTAGAAATTGCATATGATCGTCCACGTTTTTGGAAAAGGGAAACAAAATCCAAAAGTTGCATATGATAGTTCAAGTTTTTGGCGAAGGAAAAAAATTCAGAAATTGCATATGATAGACCATATTTTTTGAATAAGGGAAAGAAATTCAAGAAATTGCATATGATAGTTCATATTTTTGGAGAAGAGAAAGGAATTCCTGAAATTGCATACGATAGTCCATGTTTTTTGAGAAGGGAAAGAAATTTGCAAAAAATGCTTATGATAGACCACGTTTTTTGAGAAGTGAAAAAAATTCTAGAAATTGCATATGATAAACCATGTTTTTTTAAAAGGGAAAGAAATTCTAGAAATTGCATATGATAGTCCACATTTTTGAAGAAGGGAAAGAAATTTGCAGAAATTGCATATATTAGACCACGTTTTGGATAAGTGATAGAAATTATAGAAAATGCATATGATAGTCCACGTTTTTGGAGAAGGGAAAAAGATTTGTAGAAATTACATATGATAGACCATGTATTTGGAGAAGAGAAAGAAAGTCTAGAAATTGCATATGATAGTCCACGTTTTTGGAAAAGGGACAGAAATTCCCAAAATTGCATATGTTAGTCCACGTTGTTTTAAAGATGGGAAGGAAATTCTAGAAAATGCATATAATAGTCCACGTTTTTGGAAAAGGGAAATAAAATCCAAAAGTTGCATATGATAGTTCACGTTTTTGGCGAAGGGAAATAAATTTAAGAAATTGCATATGATAGACCATATTTTTTGAAAAAGGGAAAGAAATTCTAGAAATTGCATATGATAGTCCATGTTTTTGGAGAAGGGAAAGGAATTCCTGAAATTGCATATGATAGTCCAAGTTTTTGGAGAAGGGAAAGAAATTTTCAAAAATTGCTTATGATAGACCACATTTCTAGAGAATTGAAATAAATTCTAGAAATTGCATATGATAAACCATGTTTTGTGAAAAGGGAAAGAAATTCTAGAAATTGCATTCGATAGTCCACATTTTTGAAGAAAGGAAAGAAATTTGCAGAAATTGCATATATTAGACCACGTTTTTGGATATGTGAAAGAAATTATAGAAATTGCATATGATAGTCCACATCTTTGGAGAAGGGAAAAGGATTTGCAGAAATTGCATATGATAGACCATGTTTTTGGAGAAGAGAAAGAAAGTCTAGAAATTGCATATGATAGTCCACGTTTTTGGAAAAGGGACAGAAATTCCAGAAGTTGCATATGTTAGTCCACGTTTTTTAAAGATGGGAAGGAAATTCTAGAAATTGCATATGATAGTCCATTTTTTTGGAAAAGGGAAACAAAATCCGAAATTTGCATATGATAGTTCACGTTTTTGGCGAAGGGAAAGAAATTTCAGACATTGTATATGATATACCATGATTTTGGAAAAAGGGAAAGAAATTCTAGAAATTGCATATTATAGTCCATGTTTTTGGAGAAGGTAAAGGAATTCCTGAAACTGCATAGGATAGTCCACGTTTTTGAAGAAAGGAAAGAAATTTGCAGGAATTGCTTATGATAGACCCTATTTTTGGAGAAGTGAAAAAATCTAGAAATTGCATAGGATAAACCATGTTTTTTGAAAAGGGAAAGAACTTCTAGAAATTGCATATGATAGTCCATATTTTTTAAGAAGGGAAAGAAATTTTCAGAAATTGCATATATTAGACCACGTTTTTGGATAAGTGAAAGAAATTATAGAAATTGCATATGATAGTCCACGTTTTTGGAGAAGGGGAAAAGATTTGCAGATTTTGCATATGTTGGACCATGTTTTTGGAAAACAGAAACAAAGTCTAGAAATTGCATATGATAGTCCACGTTTTTGGAAAAGGGAAAGAAATTCCAGAAATTGCATATGTTAGTCCACGTTTTTTAAAGATGGGAAGGAAATTCTAGGAATTGCATAATATAGTCCACGTTTTTGGAAAAGGGAAACAAAATCCAAAATTTGCATATAATAGTTCAAGTTTTTGGCGAAGGGAAAGAAATTTCAGACATTGCATATGATAGACCATATTTTTTGAAAAAGGGAAAGAAATTCTAGAAATTGCATATGATAGTCCATGTTTTTGAAGAAGGTAAAGGAATTCCTGAAATTGCATATGATAGTCCATGGTTTTTGAGAAAGGAAAGAAATTTGCAAAAATTGCTTATGATGGACCATATTTTTGGAGAAGTGAAAAAAATTCTAGAAATTGCATATGATAAACCATGTTTTTGGAAAAGGGAAATAACTTCTAGAAACTGCATAGGATAGTCCATGTTTTTTAAGAAGGGAAAGAAATTTGCAAAAATTGCATATAGTAGACCAGTTTTTGGATAAGTGAAAGAAATTATAGAAATTGCATATGATAGTTCATGTTTTTGGCGAAGGGAAAAAAGTTTTAGAAATTGAATATGATAGACCATATTTTTGGACAAAGGGAAAGTAATTCTAGAAATTTCATATGATAGTTCATGTTTTTGGAGAAGGGAAAGGAATTCCGGAAAATGCATATGATAGTCCACGTTTTTGGAGAAGGGAAAGAAATTTGTAGAAATTGCTTATGATAGACCACGTTTTTGGAGAAGTGAAAGAAATTATAGAAATTGCAATGATAGTACACGTTTTTGGAGAAGGGAAAAAGATTTGCAGAAGTTGCATATGATAGACCATGTTTTTGGAGAAGAGAAAGGAAGTCTAGAAATTGCATATGATAGTCCACGCTTTTGGAAAAGGGACAGAAATTCCAGAAGGTGCTTATGTTAGTCCATGTTTTTTAAAGATGGGGAGGAAATTTTAGAAATTGCATATGATAGTCCACATTTTTGGCGAAGGGAAAGAAATTTCAGAAATTGCATATGGTAGACCATATTTTTTGAAAAAGGGAAAGAAACTCTAGAAATTGCATATGATAGTCCATGTTTTTAGAGAAGGGAAAAAAACTCCTGATATTGCATATGATAGTCCACGTTTTTGGAGAAGGTAAAGAAATTTGCAGAAATTGCTTATGATAGACCACGTTTTTGGAGAAGTGAAAAAAATTCTAGAAATTGCATAGGATAAACCATGTTTTTGGAAAAGGGAAAGAAATTCTAGAAATTGTATATGATAGTCCACGATTTTAAAGAAGGGAAAGAAATTAGCCGAAATTGCATATAGTAGACTACTTTTTGGATAAGTGAAGGAAATTATAGAAATTTCATATGATAGTCCACGTTTTACGAGAAGGGAAAAAGATTTGCAGAAATTAGACCATGTTTTTGGAGAAGAGAGAAAGTCAAGAAATTGCATATGATAGTCCACGTTTTTGGAAGAGGGACAGAAATTCTAGAACTTGCATATGTTAGTCCACGTTTTTTAAATATGGGAAGGAAGTTCTAGAAATTGCATATGATAGTCCACGTTTTTGGAAAAGGGAAACAAAATCCTAAAGTTGCATATGCTAGTTCACGTTTTTGGGGAAGGGAAAGAAATTTCAGAAATTGCATATGATAGACCATATTTTTTTAAAAAAGGAGAAATTTTATAAATTGCATATGATAGTCCATGTTTTTGGAGAAGGGAAAGGAATTCTTGAAATAGCATATGATAGTCCACTTTTTTTGGAGAAGGGAAAGAAATTTGCAAAAATTGCTTATGATAGACCATGTTTTAGGAGAAGTGAAAAAAATTCTAGAAATTGCATATGATAAACCATGTTTTTGGAAAAGGGAAAGAAATTCTAGAAATTGCATATGATAGTACACGTTTTTGAAGAAGGAAAAGAAATTTGCAGAAATAGCATATTTTAGACCACGTTTTTGGATATGTTAAAGAAATTGTAGAAAATGCATATGATAGTCCACATTTTTTTAGAAGGGAGAAAGATTTGTAGAAATTACATATGATAGACCATGTTTTTGGAGAAGAGAAAGAAAGTCAAGAAATTGCATATGATAGTCCATGTTTATGGAAAAGGGAAAGAAATTCCAGAAATTGCATATGTTAGTCCATGTTTTTTAAAGATGGGAAGGAAATTCTAGAAATTGCATATGATAGTCCATGTTTTTAGAAGAGGGAAACAAAATCCAAAAGTTGAATATGATAGTTCAGGTTTTTGGCGAAGGGAAAGAAATTTGAGATATAGGCCATATTTTTTGAAAAAGGGGAAGAAATTCTAGAATTTGCATATCATAGTCCATGTTTTTGGAGAAGGAAAGGAATTCCTGAAATTGCATATGATAGACCACGTTTTTGGATAAGGGAAAGAAATTTGCAGAAATTGCTTATGATAGACCATGTTTTTGGAGAAGGGAAAGAAATTTGCAGAAATTGCTTATGATAGACCATGTTTTTGGAAAAGGGAAAGAAATTCTAGAATTTGCATATCATAGTCCACGTTTTTGAAGAACGGAAAGAAATTTCCCGAAATTGCATATATTAGACCACGTTTTTGGATAAGTGAAAGAAATTATAGATATTGCATTTGATAGTCCACGTTTTTGGAGAAGGGAAAAAGATTTGCAGAAATTGCATATGATAGACCATGTTTTTGGTGAAGAGAAAGAAAGTCTAGAAATTGCATATGATAGTCCACGTTTTTGGAAAAGAGACAAATTCTAGAAATTGCATATGTTAGTCCATGGTTTTTTAAAGAAGGGAAAGAAATTTTAGAAATTGCATATAATAGTCCACGTTTTTGGAAAAGTGAAACAAAATCCAAAAGTTGTATATGATAGTTCACGTTTTTGGCGAACGGAAAGAAATTTCGGAAATAGGCCATATTTTGGACCATATTTTTTTAAAAAGGGAAATAAATTCTAGAAATTGCATATGATAGTCCATGTTTTTGGAGAAGGGAAAGAAATTCCTGAAATTACATATGATAGTCCACGTTTTTGGAGAAGGGAAAGAAATTTGCAGAAATTGCTTATGATAAACCACGTTTTTGGAGAAGTGAAAAAATTCTAGAAATTGCATATGATAAACCATGTTTTTGGAAAAGGGAAAGAAATTCTAGAAATTGCATATGATAGTAGACGTTTTTGGAAAAGGGAAAGAAATTCCAAAAATTGCATATGTTAGTCCACGTTTTTTAAAGATGGGAAGGAAATTCTAGAAATTGCATATGATAGTCCACGTTTTTGGAAAGGGAAACAAAATCCAAAAGTTGCATATGATAGTTCGTGTTTTTGGAGAAGAGAGAAAAGTCAAGAAATTGCATATGATAGACCATATTTTTGGAAAAAGGGAAAGAAATTCTAGAAATTGCATATGATAGTTCATGTTTTTGGAGAAGGGAAAGGAATTCCTTAAATTGCATAAGATAGTCCACGTTTTTGGAGAAGGGAACGAAATTTGCAGAAATTGCTTATGATAGACCACGATTTTGGAGAAGTGAAAGAAATTATGGAAATTGCGATGATTGTCCATGTTTTTGAAGAAGGGATAGAAATTTGCAGAAATTGCATATATTTGACCACGTTTTTGGATAAGTGAAAGAAATTATAGAAATTGCATATGATAGTCCACATTTTTGGAGAATGGAAAAAGATTTTCAGATATTGCATATGATAGACCATGTTTTTGGAGAAGAGAAATAAAGTCTAGAAATTGCATATGATAGCCCATGTTTACGGAAAAGGGAATGAAATTCCAGAAATTGCATATGTTAGTCCATGTTTTTTAAAGATGGGAAGGAAATTCTAGAAATTGCATATGATAGTCCATGTTTTTGGAAGAGGGAAACAAAATCCAGAAGTTGCATATGATAGTTCAGGTTTTTGGCGAAGGGAAAGAAATTTCAGAAATAGGCCATATTTTTTGAAAAAGGGAAAGAAATTCTAGAAATTGCATATGATAGTCAATGTTTTTGGAGAAGGAAAGGAATTCCAGAAATTGCATATGATAGTCCACGTTTATGGAGAAAGGAAAGAAATTTGCAGAAATTGCTTATGATAGACCATGTTTTTGGAGAAGTGAAAAAAATTCTAGAAATTGCATATGATAAACCATGTTTTTGGAAAAGGGAAAGAAATTCTATAATTTGCATATGATAGTCCACGTTTTTGAAAAAGGGAAAGAAATTTCCCGAAATTGCATTTATTAGACCACGTTTTTTGATAAGTGAAAGAAATTATAGATATTGCATTTTATAGTCCACATTTTTGGAGAAGGGAAAAAGATTTGCTGAAATTGCATATGAAAGACGTTTTTGGAGAAGAGAAAGAAAGTCTAGAATTTGCATATGATAGTCCACGTTTTTGGAGAAGAGACAGAAATTCTAGAAATTGCATATGTTAGTCCGCGTTTTTTAAAGATGGGAAAGAAATTTTAGAAATTGCATATGATAGTCCACGTTTTTGGAAAAGGGAAACAAAATCCAAAAG
Organism: Vicia villosa; assembly: GCF_029867415.1. Classification (NCBI taxonomy): domain Eukaryota; kingdom Viridiplantae; phylum Streptophyta; class Magnoliopsida; order Fabales; family Fabaceae; genus Vicia; species Vicia villosa. The sequence continues at coordinate 1,236,848 of NC_081183.1, forward strand.
TTGCATATGATAGTTGTCATACCCCAAAATTTTCCCAACATATTTATCCTTATTTCAGTCCATCTGACTCTCAAATGCTCAAAGATACACAAGAAGGAAGCATGCAGTCTCTCTCCTAAACAACAACCCCTAAATTAGGGTTTTAGATTTAATCAAGGAATTTGAACTTCTGATACCTCAAGTGGATTCCATAATCTCTCATATGATTCAAAGTACCCTCATGCCAAGTCTCAAGCTCTAATTCCAAAGATTGCTCACTCAATGGCCCAAACAATCAATAATCGACTAGTTGACCTAAAAGTCAAACTAGAGTCAAACCACAGTCAAAACTTCTGATTTTTGGTCAACATCCTCATTATGAAGTATCATTCACCATTTGATCAAGGATTGATCATGTTTCATCAAAAAAAGATCAGAAATCAACAAAACCTAAAGTTCCTAAATTAGGGTTTTCATAGGAGAAAGTCAACTGAAATTTGACCCGCCTTAACTCCTACCTGGAACATCAGAAATTTCTCATCCAAAGCTCATTTTGAAGGAAATTTCATGCTCTACAACTTTGCTGTTGGACCCAAGGTCAAGAAATGCTTTCGCATAAGAGATATAAGTCAATACATTACAGGTCCTCCAAAAAAGTCAACGAAAACACCTTTTGGATCAAAGCTCATAACTTGAGCATGGAATAGTTAATTGAGATGAAACCAAAAGCATCTTTTAGAGGACTCTATAAGCTCTCTAAAAAGTCATAGAACACCTTCATACCACAAAAGTGGAAGGAGTTATGAATTGATGAAGTTGAGCAAATTTCAAGAAATCTACAAAAAACCAATTGAGCAAAATGGACTTTTTGGAAAAATGGGCTTAAGTTTTGGATTCCAAGAAAACATATGATTCATAAAAGGGATTATAAAACCATTCTTATATTTTTGGTGTTTTTATTTATATTTTGCTTGAATTTTATTCATTTAAATTGCAAATAAATTAAATAAAATACCAAAAATAATGAATTAAATCATGGGACTCGATTTTGGATCATATAAGAGCCTAAGAAGCACTTAGAAACCATGGAATTTCGTTGATGAAGGAAATGGATTTTTATTTTATTTATTTTTGATTTTTATCCAATAAAAATCTAAGGAAAATAATATAAATTCATATTAATGAGTGATTCGATTTTTTTTCAATCACAAAAGCTATTCTTGGGGCTCAAGTAAATATAATATTTTGCTTAAAGGAAGATTGAGCCAATTATAGAAGTTTTATGTTGATTTTCCAATCAAATTTTCTTAAAATATTTTCTCTCACCAATCTCATAATTCAAGTCTTTTTCCAACCCTAATCTCATTCATATATAAGCTTAGCATTCACACATCAAAGGGGACGAAAAACGGGGAGAAAAAACTGCCTCAAGAGCAACCTCAAAGTTTCCAAATTTTCAAAGAAATTAGGGTTTGCAAGATCTTCAATTGCAGTGGTATTCAAACGAAACCAACGCCATAGTTCTCTTCCTGAAGCGATTTATAGTGAATAGGGATTAATTTATAGCCCTATATCACGTAGAGGTCACAACATATTTGTTCATGTTCATTCAAATGTTTGGATTTCGTGTTTCACTATCTAATGCGTTTTAACACTATTTGATGCTTCCAATATGGTTATAATGATCTTTAGAACAGGAAGGACGTACAAGATGAGAGCTTAGAGCCCTAAGTTGAGATTCACCATTGTTAGGGCTTTGAACATGTGCTTTTCGAATCTCCACATACAGGCCTTTTCAGGACGAAACGGATGCGCCAACGGATTCGCAGACCTCCATTTAGTGGACCAGGACCCTATTTGATTTTGTTAGATGTGTTTTTTTTAGTTTTGATTTGTGCAGGAATGGCTTTCGTAGCAAAACGGAAGCAAACTTGCATTTGATTGGTAGCAAAATCTGGGCTGGAAAAAGGAGAGGACGATGATCAGTGATGTTGACTGTTTGACTCTGGCGTGGCAGGTTTTGACGTTTTGATTGGCCCATTTAAAATAAATACTGCGCGCGTCTGACTTTGTTTGAAGGTTTCAATTGATTAATGTTTTCTTATATAATAATTTCGTTTCAATACAATTTCAACCAAACAAAATGGCTCAACTGGTAACGAAGGGAGGAGCGATATCACAATGTCCTGAGTTCGATCCTCAGGATTGACATATTTTTTCCAAATCAATTAAACATAGATCATGTGGAGTTCATAGTGGGACGGGTAGACTGGAAATGTAGGTAATAATTATGTGATATAAGTAATAATAGTTTTATTTTTATTATTATAATTACTATTATTATTATTATTATTATGCTTATTATTGATATTATTATTATTAATAGAATAATAGAATGAATATCTAGTGATTTATTAAATAATTATTTAATTAGGGAAGAGTAAGGTTGGAATTAAGTATTAGAGGTCTAAGGGTTAGTATTGGAATAAAAGAGAATTATAAGTTGAGAAAAGGAAGAGTTACATAGAAAAGTGAAAAACATCGTAGAAGTGAGAAGAGGAAGAAGAACAAGCTAGAGAGGAAGATCAAGGGAGAACTAGGGCAATTTCAAGAATCAATCTCCGTAGGATTTTCTGAGCAATTTCAAGGTAAGGGGGGTTTCCATGCTATTATTCTTGATATGGGTTTATGTATAATGATATGATTTGGGGTTTTGGGGATTTGTCGTTATGAGATAATTTTGATGATTGTTGATTTTTGATTTATGAATTCTATGTTGTTATGATGATTGTTGTTGGAATGATAATTGGTTGCAATTGTTGTTATGCGATTGTATGATTATGAAGTGTATGATGTAAATGTGTTGTTGTTGCGTGTTCGCGTGTCAGAGTCGGAATGAAGTTACGAACAATTTTGAAAAGGGATTTTGTTCTTGAAATTGCTAGAATTGAAATGTTAGGGTTTGGATTTGGATTCAAAACTTTTGTGCTAGAAATCATGTTTTAAGGTTCCTAATTGTTGATACATGATAGATATAGGTTGCTATGTATTTAATTTGTATTATAGTGATGTTTAGATGAGATTTTGAGGGGATTTGAGTGGGAACCCGAGAGCTGTTCGCAGGAAAAATGCAGGATTTTTATAAAACTTCAAAAATTCATAACTTGAGTTTCGGGTGTCCGTTTGACTCACCGTTCAAACCTGGAGAAACCTAATACAGTGTACTTTATTGTAAAAATGGTTTCAAGTCCTAGAATTAAATTTAAATAAGGTCTAATGTGCTTTTAAGGTGTCAGTGTAAAATGTCGGTGTCGGGTTTGTTGAAATACTTTGAAAAATCATAACTTTTGTTCCGTGTGTCTGACTCGCGCACCGTTCGAATTGTTGGAAAGCTGGTTTCGTGTACTTTCTGTTAAAATTATTTTCAATACTAGAATTATAATAATTCGATGTGTTATATGTGTTTCCGTATATGTTACGATGTGTTGAACTGTGAAATGTTGAGTTTGGTTGTGCGAATGTGTGTTGTAGCTGTGAATTGTGATTGCTGCAGGTTTTGACATGTATATGTGATGTGTTGGACAGTTGTGGTATGATGTAGTGACTGTATGATAGTCATATGAATTGGTAGTTGTTGTATGTTGTTGTTGAATGCATATTATCTATTATGAATGTACATATTGTGTTGTGGCAATTCTTTGTGAATTACGGTAAGTGTGTGGCTTACGTGTGATCAGGAGGATCGTGTGATATGCATATTATCTATTGTGAATGTACATATTGTGTTGTGGTAATTCTTTGTGAATTACGGTTAGTGTGTGGCTTACGTGTGATCAAGAGGATCGTGTGATATGCATGTTGTTATTTCTGATTATGCATACTGTGTTGATTGTGCATTGCATAACATAACATTGAGACTGCTAGGTGAAACTCTATGGTAGATGCCTAGTAGGTCCGGACTCAATTGTGGAGTCATGGTGGAGATAATTCGTTGCTTAGTGGAGTGTATGCGAATTATCCGGATTCTTTTAGGAATCGGGTTCGATTGAATGAACCATGAATTGGTGCGGTCATGAAATAGGGATCGTACTTGACCATGAAACAGGGGTCGTGGGTGTGATCATGAAATAGGGGTCACACTGGACCATGAAAAAGGGGTCGAGAGTTCCGACGGGAACTGTGGTCATGAACCACGATATTTTGGTACCACATGCATTGTGTCAAGTCATTGAGTCACATTGCATTGTCATTATTATTATTATTATATGTTTGTTGAGTTATGATTGGGAGGGACATGTGTGTCGTGATATGTGCATTGTGGAGTTGCATAAATGAATGGATCTGTGATGACTTGTTTATGATATTGTGAATGATGCGTTAATTTATACTGTGATGAATGTTTGAATAAATGAAGTTTGTATATGCAGTGATGTTATGTGAACATGAACCACGACCTATGAATTATGTTATTATATCTGTTCCTATATCTTTTGTAATGGTATGTGAGTACTCACCCTTTCTGCTGATATTTCCCCTACCATGGGAAATGGGCAGGTACTCAAGAATAGCAGTGGAAGTCCAGGATAGCTTTATGGGAGTCTTCCGTGTTGTTAGTTCGAGTCGCTCTGATACGTAACACGGGATGCTTTTGGGATTATTTTATTTGTTATTTTTAATTGAATTTTGTTACGTATCTATTTTTTATTCAAATATTTGAGGACCACGATTTTATGTGGAGTTTTGGAATAAGTTGGCAAATGTGCCGTGATTATTTTTAAATAAAATAATATTTCCGCTGTTTTTATTGATTAATGAGAAATGAATAGATGAAGTAATTGAGACTTCATATTCTGTTTGGTTTGAAATGATGTGACATTCCACTTGTGTTTGTGAACTCTGATAAATTTTTATTATTTTACCGTATTTTTATAAAATGGGAAAGTGGGGTGTTACAAGTGGTATCAGAGCAGGTCGGTCTGTCCGGCCAATGTTGTCTAATGTTGTTTGTCCCTTAGTACTCGACATGTGTGTGAAACACTGTCGGTACTTGTTTGTTAGTTCTAGTCGTTGTCTGCAGGTGTTGGTTTGAAATATGTGGGGGAGAGGCTTGTCTCCTGGATGTGTTGTTAGTATGTAGAAGTTGGTCCAAGGTGGTGTTGATTGTAAGAGTCCAAACGTTATTGAAGCGATGTTGTTGTGAACCGGCGAGAGTATGGACTCATGAATTCGTAACAGTCGAGTTTGAGATGTGCGTAGATTATGGATGGTGAATTGATTGAGAATGAGGAATTATTCCAATGGAAATGATAGTTGATGGATTAATTCGGTAGATGGTATGTCTTGAGTATAGTTGGATTAAAGTCAGGTGATTTTCGTAGTTGTATGAAAAGAAAGGATGTTGGTAGATCTTGGAAGCAAGAGAGAGAGAGAGAGAGAGAGATGGAACTTATGTTCATCAATCTCCAATTCTGATTTTTGCAATTATGGAGAAGCTGTCAGTAAAACGGGCATAACTTTTTATTCGTGATTCTGATTGAAGCGATTCTGGACTTTTTGGAAAGCTTACGAAATTCCTTATAGTTTGCATATAAGATTTGTCTTCAGGAGGTTTGTGAAGAGGGAGAAAAATACGTTGTAATATTTGGGTCTGATGCTGACTTTTTGGAAAATTCTGCATACGGAAATTCTAAACCAGTCCCATTGCAAGGATGATAACTTTTTACTCGTAACTCGGATTTGGGCGATTCTTGAAGTTCTGGAATCTACACGAAATTCCCTTAATTTTGGTATATAATTTTATGCTTGGGAAGTCTGTATTGGAAGAGATAATTGTGCTTGAAGTTGGGCGATTCTTGCTGAAAATTGAAAAGGTGAAGAAGAATGTAAAATATTGATAAGGAATGAAACGTTGGTATTTGTAAGAATGCGACGGTATCGGAAAATGCAGGAGATGCAATTTACGTTGAATGAGAATGATTATAGTGACGATGTTATGAGATGGTAATGTTCAGAGAAGAACGAATTCAAGAGAGACCGCGATAATACTATTGAGTTGTGAATTGAATGAGGCCAAGTGTGAAAATAGGTGGATTATATAGGTTCTGAGAATAAAAGAAAGACAATTGGTTGGTTAGCGTTGTTGAAATTCTTAACTTTGATGAAAGTTTCAATTGGAGCAAACTGAATCGGATTGTACTTGATGTAGTAGCAATTCCCGATGTTAGAAGGATGTTTAATTGACAATTGTGTTGTGCTACGAGCGTGTATAAGAATATGTATTGGATTTTGAATTTTTTTGTATCATTGGAGAGGTTGGAATTGAGGAAACTAAGAAGAAGTTGGTAGGCCTTAGAGAATTGGCGGAGCATTATGCTTACGGACTTTGGGCACAAGTTGAAGTACGCTATTGTCGTTGGGTAATGATGATTTATGCCACTGTTATGGTTACCGACTATCTATTGACAAATTGAGGAACTGGTCACCCTTAATCTATTGTCGATAGTAGACGGAATCATAATTGATGGATAGATGTGTCGTGCCAACTAGTATAGTATGTACGTTGAATTGGTTGAAGTCAAGCCGAGCGCTTGAGTATTGTTTGATTTGTCGATGCAGATTTGTATATAAGTATATTAGTTGAATTTAAGAATGATAGCATGAAGTTGCGATTGGATTGATGAGTAGTATGAAGACTCGCAGTCGAGTTCTGGATAACTTGAGTCGTTGTTTGTGATGAAGCGAATGGCTAGTAAGCCTTAAGGTGTATGTATGGAGTATGAAGCGTATCTTCCATATTTGTTTGGATGAGTTGGAGCTGGTGTTTGTTGCGACTGTTTTGAGCTGTTATAAAATCAGAAGAAGAGCACGTAGAATAATTGAAAGTTGAGTTGTGATTATTAAAAGGAGTGAAATTATAAGTTGGTTTATTAAAGTGCGATTTTGGTTGGAAAAAAAATGAGTTACTCGGTTGTGTTGATTCGGACAAGAATTTATGGAGCACTATGTCAATATAAGTAGGAATCGATGGTTTGGTATGTTGAATTAGTGGGAAGTGAAGAAAATGAGTTATCTTGTTAGAATTAGTTGGACCCATGTACCATATGTGGTTGTAATGTTGTTATGTGTTTAAGACAATTTTAGAGAATGTGTTATTAAAAGATGGTAAAGTTGTAGTTATGTTTTATGACAATTAGGAATTTATGGAAGTATATGAATGTCTCATCCAAGATTTGGAAGTAGTTGTTGTTGTAATTATGTTGAATGTTCCGAGGTGTTGTCTTACGAATCTAAGTTTGAAATATTTGGTAACTACGAGAGCGTAGAATACCTGTTGGAACGGAACTTCCGAAGAGTTAAGTCGAAAATCTTTATTATGTCGGTTTTGGTGATTGGAAGTTGGAGTAAACTTGGTAGAGTTGATACTTTACAAGTAATCAGAGTGCACAGCGAATGCATGGTGTAGTGCAGTTGTTCATACGTGAGTAACAACGATGTTGGTAGGTTGGTTGCATTGATGTCGTGTTTAAGTTGCGTGTCTTTATGTTGTTGTGTTCTAGTTCTTAAACCGGTGAATTCTTAAGTTAGTTACTCTTTGTGTTGTGATGTTAAGTTGTAAAGTGTGTTACTTGAGTAGCATTCATGTTGTTTTCGCCGTTGATGTTATGAGTTGTTGTATTATACGTGGGATTTTTTTCGGAGATGAGAGTTGATTAGTCGGATGGAATAAGTAGTTGGAGTAGTTGTATCGGATAAATTTTCGAGGACGAAAATAATTTAAGTGGGGGAGAGTTGTAACACCCCATTTTTAATTATTTAATCGTCGCATGTTATTTTAATTGTTTGGTCTTGTTAAGGGTGTGTGGTTGAGCGTGTAGGTGTGGAGTTCATAGTGGGACGGGTAGACTGGAAATGTAGGTAATAATTATGTGATATAAGTAATAATAGTTTTATTTTTATTATTATAATTACTATTATTATTATTATTATTATGCTTATTATTGATATTATTATTATTAATAGAATAATAGAATGAATATCTAGTGATTTATTAAATAATTATTTAATTAGGGAAGAGTAAGGTTGGAATTAAGTATTAGAGGTCTAAGGGTTAGTATTGGAATAAAAGAGAATTATAAGTTGAGAAAAGGAAGAGTTACATAGAAAAGTGAAAAACATCGTAGAAGTGAGAAGAGGAAGAAGAACAAGCTAGAGAGGAAGATCAAGGGAGAACTAGGGCAATTTCAAGAATCAATCTCCGTAGGATTTTCTGAGCAATTTCAAGGTAAGGGGGGTTTCCATGCTATTATTCTTGATATGGGTTTATGTATAATGATATGATTTGGGGTTTTGGGGATTTGTCGTTATGAGATAATTTTGATGATTGTTGATTTTTGATTTATGAATTCTATGTTGTTATGATGATTGTTGTTGGAATGATAATTGGTTGCAATTGTTGTTATGCGATTGTATGATTATGAAGTGTATGATGTAAATGTGTTGTTGTTGCGTGTTCGCGTGTCAGAGTCGGAATGAAGTTACGAACAATTTTGAAAAGGGATTTTGTTCTTGAAATTGCTAGAATTGAAATGTTAGGGTTTGGATTTGGATTCAAAACTTTTGTGCTAGAAATCATGTTTTAAGGTTCCTAATTGTTGATACATGATAGATATAGGTTGCTATGTATTTAATTTGTATTATAGTGATGTTTAGATGAGATTTTGAGGGGATTTGAGTGGGAACCCGAGAGCTGTTCGCAGGAAAAATGCAGGATTTTTATAAAACTTCAAAAATTCATAACTTGAGTTTCGGGTGTCCGTTTGACTCACCGTTCAAACCTGGAGAAACCTAATACAGTGTACTTTATTGTAAAAATGGTTTCAAGTCCTAGAATTAAATTTAAATAAGGTCTAATGTGCTTTTAAGGTGTCAGTGTAAAATGTCGGTGTCGGGTTTGTTGAAATACTTTGAAAAATCATAACTTTTGTTCCGTGTGTCTGACTCGCGCACCGTTCGAATTGTTGGAAAGCTGGTTTCGTGTACTTTCTGTTAAAATTATTTTCAATACTAGAATTATAATAATTCGATGTGTTATATGTGTTTCCGTATATGTTACGATGTGTTGAACTGTGAAATGTTGAGTTTGGTTGTGCGAATGTGTGTTGTAGCTGTGAATTGTGATTGCTGCAGGTTTTGACATGTATATGTGATGTGTTGGACAGTTGTGGTATGATGTAGTGACTGTATGATAGTCATATGAATTGGTAGTTGTTGTATGTTGTTGTTGAATGCATATTATCTATTATGAATGTACATATTGTGTTGTGGCAATTCTTTGTGAATTACGGTAAGTGTGTGGCTTACGTGTGATCAGGAGGATCGTGTGATATGCATATTATCTATTGTGAATGTACATATTGTGTTGTGGTAATTCTTTGTGAATTACGGTTAGTGTGTGGCTTACGTGTGATCAAGAGGATCGTGTGATATGCATGTTGTTATTTCTGATTATGCATACTGTGTTGATTGTGCATTGCATAACATAACATTGAGACTGCTAGGTGAAACTCTATGGTAGATGCCTAGTAGGTCCGGACTCAATTGTGGAGTCATGGTGGAGATAATTCGTTGCTTAGTGGAGTGTATGCGAATTATCCGGATTCTTTTAGGAATCGGGTTCGATTGAATGAACCATGAATTGGTGCGGTCATGAAATAGGGATCGTACTTGACCATGAAACAGGGGTCGTGGGTGTGATCATGAAATAGGGGTCACACTGGACCATGAAAAAGGGGTCGAGAGTTCCGACGGGAACTGTGGTCATGAACCACGATATTTTGGTACCACATGCATTGTGTCAAGTCATTGAGTCACATTGCATTGTCATTATTATTATTATTATATGTTTGTTGAGTTATGATTGGGAGGGACATGTGTGTCGTGATATGTGCATTGTGGAGTTGCATAAATGAATGGATCTGTGATGACTTGTTTATGATATTGTGAATGATGCGTTAATTTATACTGTGATGAATGTTTGAATAAATGAAGTTTGTATATGCAGTGATGTTATGTGAACATGAACCACGACCTATGAATTATGTTATTATATCTGTTCCTATATCTTTTGTAATGGTATGTGAGTACTCACCCTTTCTGCTGATATTTCCCCTACCATGGGAAATGGGCAGGTACTCAAGAATAGCAGTGGAAGTCCAGGATAGCTTTATGGGAGTCTTCCGTGTTGTTAGTTCGAGTCGCTCTGATACGTAACACGGGATGCTTTTGGGATTATTTTATTTGTTATTTTTAATTGAATTTTGTTACGTATCTATTTTTTATTCAAATATTTGAGGACCACGATTTTATGTGGAGTTTTGGAATAAGTTGGCAAATGTGCCGTGATTATTTTTAAATAAAATAATATTTCCGCTGTTTTTATTGATTAATGAGAAATGAATAGATGAAGTAATTGAGACTTCATATTCTGTTTGGTTTGAAATGATGTGACATTCCACTTGTGTTTGTGAACTCTGATAAATTTTTATTATTTTACCGTATTTTTATAAAATGGGAAAGTGGGGTGTTACAAGTGGTATCAGAGCAGGTCGGTCTGTCCGGCCAATGTTGTCTAATGTTGTTTGTCCCTTAGTACTCGACATGTGTGTGAAACACTGTCGGTACTTGTTTGTTAGTTCTAGTCGTTGTCTGCAGGTGTTGGTTTGAAATATGTGGGGGAGAGGCTTGTCTCCTGGATGTGTTGTTAGTATGTAGAAGTTGGTCCAAGGTGGTGTTGATTGTAAGAGTCCAAACGTTATTGAAGCGATGTTGTTGTGAACCGGCGAGAGTATGGACTCATGAATTCGTAACAGTCGAGTTTGAGATGTGCGTAGATTATGGATGGTGAATTGATTGAGAATGAGGAATTATTCCAATGGAAATGATAGTTGATGGATTAATTCGGTAGATGGTATGTCTTGAGTATAGTTGGATTAAAGTCAGGTGATTTTCGTAGTTGTATGAAAAGAAAGGATGTTGGTAGATCTTGGAAGCAAGAGAGAGAGAGAGAGAGAGAGATGGAACTTATGTTCATCAATCTCCAATTCTGATTTTTGCAATTATGGAGAAGCTGTCAGTAAAACGGGCATAACTTTTTATTCGTGATTCTGATTGAAGCGATTCTGGACTTTTTGGAAAGCTTACGAAATTCCTTATAGTTTGCATATAAGATTTGTCTTCAGGAGGTTTGTGAAGAGGGAGAAAAATACGTTGTAATATTTGGGTCTGATGCTGACTTTTTGGAAAATTCTGCATACGGAAATTCTAAACCAGTCCCATTGCAAGGATGATAACTTTTTACTCGTAACTCGGATTTGGGCGATTCTTGAAGTTCTGGAATCTACACGAAATTCCCTTAATTTTGGTATATAATTTTATGCTTGGGAAGTCTGTATTGGAAGAGATAATTGTGCTTGAAGTTGGGCGATTCTTGCTGAAAATTGAAAAGGTGAAGAAGAATGTAAAATATTGATAAGGAATGAAACGTTGGTATTTGTAAGAATGCGACGGTATCGGAAAATGCAGGAGATGCAATTTACGTTGAATGAGAATGATTATAGTGACGATGTTATGAGATGGTAATGTTCAGAGAAGAACGAATTCAAGAGAGACCGCGATAATACTATTGAGTTGTGAATTGAATGAGGCCAAGTGTGAAAATAGGTGGATTATATAGGTTCTGAGAATAAAAGAAAGACAATTGGTTGGTTAGCGTTGTTGAAATTCTTAACTTTGATGAAAGTTTCAATTGGAGCAAACTGAATCGGATTGTACTTGATGTAGTAGCAATTCCCGATGTTAGAAGGATGTTTAATTGACAATTGTGTTGTGCTACGAGCGTGTATAAGAATATGTATTGGATTTTGAATTTTTTTGTATCATTGGAGAGGTTGGAATTGAGGAAACTAAGAAGAAGTTGGTAGGCCTTAGAGAATTGGCGGAGCATTATGCTTACGGACTTTGGGCACAAGTTGAAGTACGCTATTGTCGTTGGGTAATGATGATTTATGCCACTGTTATGGTTACCGACTATCTATTGACAAATTGAGGAACTGGTCACCCTTAATCTATTGTCGATAGTAGACGGAATCATAATTGATGGATAGATGTGTCGTGCCAACTAGTATAGTATGTACGTTGAATTGGTTGAAGTCAAGCCGAGCGCTTGAGTATTGTTTGATTTGTCGATGCAGATTTGTATATAAGTATATTAGTTGAATTTAAGAATGATAGCATGAAGTTGCGATTGGATTGATGAGTAGTATGAAGACTCGCAGTCGAGTTCTGGATAACTTGAGTCGTTGTTTGTGATGAAGCGAATGGCTAGTAAGCCTTAAGGTGTATGTATGGAGTATGAAGCGTATCTTCCATATTTGTTTGGATGAGTTGGAGCTGGTGTTTGTTGCGACTGTTTTGAGCTGTTATAAAATCAGAAGAAGAGCACGTAGAATAATTGAAAGTTGAGTTGTGATTATTAAAAGGAGTGAAATTATAAGTTGGTTTATTAAAGTGCGATTTTGGTTGGAAAAAAAATGAGTTACTCGGTTGTGTTGATTCGGACAAGAATTTATGGAGCACTATGTCAATATAAGTAGGAATCGATGGTTTGGTATGTTGAATTAGTGGGAAGTGAAGAAAATGAGTTATCTTGTTAGAATTAGTTGGACCCATGTACCATATGTGGTTGTAATGTTGTTATGTGTTTAAGACAATTTTAGAGAATGTGTTATTAAAAGATGGTAAAGTTGTAGTTATGTTTTATGACAATTAGGAATTTATGGAAGTATATGAATGTCTCATCCAAGATTTGGAAGTAGTTGTTGTTGTAATTATGTTGAATGTTCCGAGGTGTTGTCTTACGAATCTAAGTTTGAAATATTTGGTAACTACGAGAGCGTAGAATACCTGTTGGAACGGAACTTCCGAAGAGTTAAGTCGAAAATCTTTATTATGTCGGTTTTGGTGATTGGAAGTTGGAGTAAACTTGGTAGAGTTGATACTTTACAAGTAATCAGAGTGCACAGCGAATGCATGGTGTAGTGCAGTTGTTCATACGTGAGTAACAACGATGTTGGTAGGTTGGTTGCATTGATGTCGTGTTTAAGTTGCGTGTCTTTATGTTGTTGTGTTCTAGTTCTTAAACCGGTGAATTCTTAAGTTAGTTACTCTTTGTGTTGTGATGTTAAGTTGTAAAGTGTGTTACTTGAGTAGCATTCATGTTGTTTTCGCCGTTGATGTTATGAGTTGTTGTATTATACGTGGGATTTTTTTCGGAGATGAGAGTTGATTAGTCGGATGGAATAAGTAGTTGGAGTAGTTGTATCGGATAAATTTTCGAGGACGAAAATAATTTAAGTGGGGGAGAGTTGTAACACCCCATTTTTAATTATTTAATCGTCGCATGTTATTTTAATTGTTTGGTCTTGTTAAGGGTGTGTGGTTGAGCGTGTAGGTGTGGAGTTCATAGTGGGACGGGTAGACTGGAAATGTAGGTAATAATTATGTGATATAAGTAATAATAGTTTTATTTTTATTATTATAATTACTATTATTATTATTATTATTATGCTTATTATTGATATTATTATTATTAATAGAATAATAGAATGAATATCTAGTGATTTATTAAATAATTATTTAATTAGGGAAGAGTAAGGTTGGAATTAAGTATTAGAGGTCTAAGGGTTAGTATTGGAATAAAAGAGAATTATAAGTTGAGAAAAGGAAGAGTTACATAGAAAAGTGAAAAACATCGTAGAAGTGAGAAGAGGAAGAAGAACAAGCTAGAGAGGAAGATCAAGGGAGAACTAGGGCAATTTCAAGAATCAATCTCCGTAGGATTTTCTGAGCAATTTCAAGGTAAGGGGGGTTTCCATGCTATTATTCTTGATATGGGTTTATGTATAATGATATGATTTGGGGTTTTGGGGATTTGTCGTTATGAGATAATTTTGATGATTGTTGATTTTTGATTTATGAATTCTATGTTGTTATGATGATTGTTGTTGGAATGATAATTGGTTGCAATTGTTGTTATGCGATTGTATGATTATGAAGTGTATGATGTAAATGTGTTGTTGTTGCGTGTTCGCGTGTCAGAGTCGGAATGAAGTTACGAACAATTTTGAAAAGGGATTTTGTTCTTGAAATTGCTAGAATTGAAATGTTAGGGTTTGGATTTGGATTCAAAACTTTTGTGCTAGAAATCATGTTTTAAGGTTCCTAATTGTTGATACATGATAGATATAGGTTGCTATGTATTTAATTTGTATTATAGTGATGTTTAGATGAGATTTTGAGGGGATTTGAGTGGGAACCCGAGAGCTGTTCGCAGGAAAAATGCAGGATTTTTATAAAACTTCAAAAATTCATAACTTGAGTTTCGGGTGTCCGTTTGACTCACCGTTCAAACCTGGAGAAACCTAATACAGTGTACTTTATTGTAAAAATGGTTTCAAGTCCTAGAATTAAATTTAAATAAGGTCTAATGTGCTTTTAAGGTGTCAGTGTAAAATGTCGGTGTCGGGTTTGTTGAAATACTTTGAAAAATCATAACTTTTGTTCCGTGTGTCTGACTCGCGCACCGTTCGAATTGTTGGAAAGCTGGTTTCGTGTACTTTCTGTTAAAATTATTTTCAATACTAGAATTATAATAATTCGATGTGTTATATGTGTTTCCGTATATGTTACGATGTGTTGAACTGTGAAATGTTGAGTTTGGTTGTGCGAATGTGTGTTGTAGCTGTGAATTGTGATTGCTGCAGGTTTTGACATGTATATGTGATGTGTTGGACAGTTGTGGTATGATGTAGTGACTGTATGATAGTCATATGAATTGGTAGTTGTTGTATGTTGTTGTTGAATGCATATTATCTATTATGAATGTACATATTGTGTTGTGGCAATTCTTTGTGAATTACGGTAAGTGTGTGGCTTACGTGTGATCAGGAGGATCGTGTGATATGCATATTATCTATTGTGAATGTACATATTGTGTTGTGGTAATTCTTTGTGAATTACGGTTAGTGTGTGGCTTACGTGTGATCAAGAGGATCGTGTGATATGCATGTTGTTATTTCTGATTATGCATACTGTGTTGATTGTGCATTGCATAACATAACATTGAGACTGCTAGGTGAAACTCTATGGTAGATGCCTAGTAGGTCCGGACTCAATTGTGGAGTCATGGTGGAGATAATTCGTTGCTTAGTGGAGTGTATGCGAATTATCCGGATTCTTTTAGGAATCGGGTTCGATTGAATGAACCATGAATTGGTGCGGTCATGAAATAGGGATCGTACTTGACCATGAAACAGGGGTCGTGGGTGTGATCATGAAATAGGGGTCACACTGGACCATGAAAAAGGGGTCGAGAGTTCCGACGGGAACTGTGGTCATGAACCACGATATTTTGGTACCACATGCATTGTGTCAAGTCATTGAGTCACATTGCATTGTCATTATTATTATTATTATATGTTTGTTGAGTTATGATTGGGAGGGACATGTGTGTCGTGATATGTGCATTGTGGAGTTGCATAAATGAATGGATCTGTGATGACTTGTTTATGATATTGTGAATGATGCGTTAATTTATACTGTGATGAATGTTTGAATAAATGAAGTTTGTATATGCAGTGATGTTATGTGAACATGAACCACGACCTATGAATTATGTTATTATATCTGTTCCTATATCTTTTGTAATGGTATGTGAGTACTCACCCTTTCTGCTGATATTTCCCCTACCATGGGAAATGGGCAGGTACTCAAGAATAGCAGTGGAAGTCCAGGATAGCTTTATGGGAGTCTTCCGTGTTGTTAGTTCGAGTCGCTCTGATACGTAACACGAGATGCTTTTGGGATTATTTTATTTGTTATTTTTAATTGAATTTTGTTACGTATCTATTTTTTATTCAAATATTTAAGGACCACGATTTTATGTGGAGTTTTGGAATAAGTTGGCAAATGTGCCGTGATTATTTTTAAATAAAATAATATTTCCGCTGTTTTTATTGATTAATGAGAAATGAATAGATGAAGTAATTGAGACTTCATATTCTGTTTGGTTTGAAATGATGTGACATTCCACTTGTGTTTGTGAACTCTGATAAATTTTTATTATTTTACCGTATTTTTATAAAATGGGAAAGTGGGGTGTTACATTAAACATAATTGTTTTTTTGCTAATAATATTTTAGAGTAACAATTTAAGGTTTTGAACTAATTATTTTATACCTTAAATCTTGATTTCATCATGAACACTAATCACTGTTAGGTAGATGTCATCCATCAAATTAGTGTCTTTTCTCCTAAAACCTCATTCCCTAAAAATCAGGGTTTACCCTCGCTTCAAAACTTTTTTGCCTTGCCTTTAGTTATTAATCAATTAGGTTTGTGAATCCTTAATGCATTAACACTTCTCTTCTTCACGCCTACTTTTCAGGGTTACCTCAAGATCTTCCGACTACGCGCCCTACCAATCAAAAGCTAAGTTTCTAATCCTTTGCTTGTTCAAATAATATTTTTATTTTTGTTTTTGTTTTTATTTTTTCCTTCTAAAAATTAGGGCTTGCCTCACTAATTAATGAATTTGTTCTATACTCACCACTATCATTTTTCGTTTAATTCTCAGATGATCAGAGTCAATCGAATGTTCGAGGAAGATCAAGGCTGAAGATGGGCAAATTAATTTTATGTTTTATTTTTCCCCCATCCCCGCAGGTGTTTATTGCAATAGCGTAGGGTTTTCATTCTGCCTTTATTTTTCTGCTGTGGTTAGTAATCTTAGGGAGTTCAAGCCTTGAACTGAATTAGATCACTAATTACAAGATAATAATATCTGAATTAAACACATGATTGCCACACACACACCTTTAGGGTAACCCTTCTTATGCTGCCAGTTGCCTTATATTGTTGCCTGGTTGCCTTATTAGTTTTGTTGTCTAAAAATAGTCAAGTCCCTCGATTCCGAGGATACCTAAAGCAAATGTTGCCTTCAAAGTTATTGAAACTCCCTCGATGTTGCCTCGGTAAATAATTTGTCCCTATTGTTAAGGTATCCTCGCATGATGCCTAAAAGTATTAAATGACTATTATATCCTTCCCTTAGACTACCTGCCCTCTTTATGGCATGGGACAGTCTTATGGCGAACGATTATTCTCGATGACCTTTAAACATCCGATTGAAAGACTTCCTGCCCTCTCATGGTATGGATAGACCCTTTCACCCGAAAAGCTAAAAGAACGACTTTTTCAAACTTAGGGTAGGTAGCTATTAATTGCTTGCTCAATTCAAATTTCAAAATTTCAAAATCTTTTCCCACTTCTTTTCAAAGAATATTTTCATAAAGACTACGCTTATTTAAAAGCTAAAGTTCTTCTTCAAAATCTTTTCTTATTCAAAATCTTTTCAAACAAATTCAAAAGTGAGCTAAGCAATTAAGAGCCCATGGATAACCATGAATACAAAGGGTGCCTTACACCTTCCCTTTGTATAACTTACCCCCCGAACTCAAAAAATATTTCAAAGGTCTTTCCTGTTCTTTTAGCCTTTCCAATTGGATAAAATAAAAGTCGGTGGCGACTCTTGCTTAACTGCGACATTTCGATAAAGTCAGTTCACCATATTACAGAACTGGCGACTCTGCTGGGGATACTTTCGAATTAAAGAGGGGTTACCTTAGAGCTAGGATCACTTTAAATTTGTTTGACTTGTTTGCTTTATCTTTAAAGGCTGTTTTGGGTATTCTGCTGTGTGAAAGATCTTACACCCGGATCTAGTGTACCTTAGGTATGTGGCATTAGACCAGGGAGGTTATACGACATGTATCGTTATGGTTGAACGGGTGGCCATCATTAGTGCGACGCTTTGGTTTGTCCTGTTGGCCCTTGAATATGATCGAGGAGACATTTGGCTACCGCGTGGTGTCATAAGCACTAATTCGCCCTTAGAACCCTAGTTGAACTTGACTTTGGCCTATAGGAAGTAGCGAGATAGATGGCTTTGGATTCCTGACTGAAGCTGGTTGATACTCGATGCTACACTCATTGAGATTGGACTCTAGGGATGCTTTTGGCTGGCCGATCGAGTGCCATGTTGAGACAATGCCCACGAGAAAGATCAGGGATATGAGCACCATAGAACCCGATTACTATTCTAGGACAGGTTGAACCAACTTAACTTCAGTGGGGAGGGTACTTACCTACGAACTTCACGCAAGCCTTTAAACCTAAGGACACTTGTGTGACTTGTCTGTGCTTGCCACTAACCCTTTGGTTTCTTGCAGGTTTTTTCTTGTGGGACTCACTCGTCCTTACTATCTTACGCTTTGCCTGATGCATTACATAACATCATGACATCATGACATCATAAGCATAACATGATTTAACTAACCCTTTCAAGGATCTTAGGAATTTAGGGCGCACAATTTCAGGTGCTCTTATCAAGGACTGAGTTCCTATCTAGGGGCAAGAGGATTTATTTTCCTCTGGCCACACACCTTCCAACCCAAAGGCTCAGCACCTATCAAGGGGCAGGAGGATTTATTTTCCTCTAGCCATATGCATTCAAATTCAAAAGTATCCCTAATCAGAGGCTTTGACCCACTGGATATGGTGAGCTTGATTCCTATAGAAGAACATCCAAAAATCAGAGTTCTTCAAACGAAGAAGCGACCAAATCATTGCTAACTAAATTTCTAGAGATCCTTGAAAATATTGCATCTGCATTCATAACATTGCATCACAGGTTTCCACCACAGGTTTCTCACCTCCTCGCTGTTTATTTCAGCATCATGAATCTTGAACAATCAGTCAA
Source organism: Vicia villosa (assembly GCF_029867415.1). Lineage (NCBI taxonomy): Eukaryota > Viridiplantae > Streptophyta > Magnoliopsida > Fabales > Fabaceae > Vicia > Vicia villosa. Next base: position 1,255,701 of record NC_081183.1, read on the forward strand.
AGACCTTCAAGCCCAGAATGCCCTGTTTCAAGATCTGATCCTGAACTTGTCCAAGGGGCAAGATGAACTGAAAGCACTCCTTACCAAGAATAAGAAGAAGAAAGGCAAGAAGAGTCTAAGGAAAAGGCTTAGACCGATCTTGCAACTCAGGGATGCCGAAGCCTCTGAAGACAGTGACGAAGAGGATGATGCTAGTATCAAGACTGAGGCAAAAAGTAACCATGATTCTGCCGAGCCTTCTGAGGAAGAAGAGGACTATTACCATGAGGACGAACATCCTGATGACAAGTACAAATTGCTGGAAGAACGTATGAAAGCTATGGAAATTCAGAAGGTACCCGGTCTGGATTTTGAGGAGCTAGGACTCATCTCTGGAGTTGTTATCCCTCCGAAATTCAAGATTCCAACTTTCGCAAAATACAATGGAGTCTCTTGTCCTAAATTGCACTTGAGGTCTTATGTAAGGAAGATTCAACGTCATACCGCCGATAAGAAGCTATGGATCCATTTTTTCCAAGAGAGCCTATCTGGAACTCAACTCGAATGGTACTATCAACTGGAGGGTACCAACATCCATACATGGGAAGACTTGGCTGTTGTTTTCTACACGCAATACCAATACAATGTTGATCTTGCGCCAACTCGTACAAAATTACAAAGCATGTCCATGGGACCAAATGAAAGCTTCAAAGAATACGCTCAGAAATGGAGAGACTTGGCTGGCAGAGTCCAACCTCCCTTGGCTGACCGAGAGTTAGTTGACATATTCATGAATACACTGACTGGTCCCTTTTACAGCCATTTACTTGGAAGCTCCTCGTCTGGTTTCACTGACCTCGTACTGACTGGAGAACATGTTGAAAGTGGCATCCGAAGCGGAAAAATTCAGGCAGCTACTTCTTCTGGTACTCTAAAAAAGCCATACAATGGGAAGAATGAATCCACCACTATTGGGGCATTCCTGGTCTCTAGTCAGGCTCCAACACAACAACAACGGAAAGATCAACGCAAACAACAAGGTGCCAACGTACTTGGAAATCAAAACCCAAGAGGTCATTTACCCCACTACACATGCCATTGGCTCAAGCTTTGTAACACTTACTCGATCGAAGTCTGATAACTCTACTGCCTCCATACTCAGCTCCTGCTAATCCCGCCCCTGGGTACAAGCACCATGCAAGATGTGCTTACCACTCGAATATCCCTGGTCACGATACAGAAGATTGTGGGCCATTGAAACATAAAATTCAAGATTTGATCGAAGAAGGGATTGTCGAATTTGGCCAACCAGAGGAGCCACACAAAGTCTAAAGGATGGCTATTTAGATCATTAATTTACTCACATTCGCAATTTCTTTCCTGTTTGTTTAAACATTCGTCTTATGTCAGACTCTATTTATTTTATCATAATCATTAATGGATTGCATATGTTTGTCTTGATTTATTTCTCTTGCTAATGCTCTATTAACCTTTGTTTTTACTTGGTTTTCTTTATGATATTTAACTCTCGCTAAAGCTGTAAACCGTTTGAGGGAGGATGACGAAAACGATACCGCAACCTCATACAGTATGCTTTTGAACGAACTATGCTGACGATGTACAGACATTGTTTCAAATCCCCAAACAGTGGAGATATAAGGATGTTAATCCCTCGTCAACCCCTTCGAGCCTAAGAAGTAGAAGTTTTTTTTCTCATACAGATTAAAACCTTTAATCATAACCTGGGGCAGAGTAGTTACTCAGTTACCTCAATTATACCAGGTGCTTTACACAAGTGATGGATTCCCGTAGTTCTCAAGTCAGGCAGTCAATATCCATAAAAGAAAAAGAAAACTGTTAAGTCAAAACCTATGAAGGAGACTTATCAAAAATCGAAACATCCCGCTGACTGTAATCTCAAAATAAACAGTTCAGGCAAAAGTTAGGGATAATAAAGTCAAAAAAAAGAGGTTACTACAAATCCTCGACAAAAGAAAAAATTACAAAAAGGATGACTGCCTTTTCAAATAAACTTTCGGTGCTTCAACCATCATCAAATGTCAATATTACGACTTCAAGACCTGCTAGAACTTAAATGCAAAGTTAACTGAGCATAAGATCGAAGAACATCACGAAGATTGGGATGGGTATAAATAAACTTTGAGCCTTTATCCTTTGTTTCTTAAACCGTGAACCAAGCCACGTTACAACCCTTGAAAGTCCTAACTGAAGCATGATTAGTTCGAAAGCGTACTGTCACAAAAAGGGTATCCTAACTCCTTAAAGTTTACCAAAAATCCTGAGTTGATATCATGTTTTTACAAATATCACTTTCTTACATATTTTGTTTTACTAAAATTGTTTTTAAAACTCCAAGACAGACATATGCATTGCATTTTAATGAGTGTTATTATAAAACAATTTTGTCTACGTAATTTCAAATGTTTGGCATCAGGAAGAATCTGCATGGGGCATAATTACTGACTAAAAGTCATCCCGACAAATAAATTTGCAGAGACGTCTCATATGCATGACTCGATCAGCTAAAAGCTTGTTTACACAAGGGGCACGACATATTATTATCCCATCTATTGGGGGAAAGCTGGTCACGATTCATAGAATCTCTCAGAGGCACTGAAAAACCGGAGAAGTTAGTCCATCACTGGGGGCATGTCACATCAGTCACAAATCTCAACAAAATGCAATTTAGCTACTAGCATCAGATGATGCCTCTTCTTTGAAGTTCTAATTCCAAATTCAAGTATCGAGCATACCAAGCTATTGATTCCAGGGGCAGGTATACTCTCGCCAGTGTTTTTCAACAGCAAGTACCCAAAGACAAGGGGCAATGAAAAATTGAAAATCTTTGGGAACCTCCCCCACAGAGCAGTTTTCATAATATATCCCCACATAGCATTTTAAAGAAATTATCTTCAAGCAATCTATTCCCAACGGAAACTTGGTTCCCTAACGGATTTTATACCTCCGACATTGCCGGTTTTCCGACACAATCTTCTTCTCTAGCATGGTTTATTCAAACTCGCTATTCCCATTAAAGTTGCCGCTCAGAAATCTGGTGGGACAGTATACTCATTTCTCTTGTCCGCAGGATACATCAGGATCAGATCACTCAAGTCACTCTTATCCCCAAGCGAAGATCAAAAACCCCAGCTGGATATCATCAAATAAAAGGCAGGAATTCTCTTGTCATCATCTCCGACAACACAGAGAGATTTATTTTCTCAATCAGCAGCTGCTATCAATACGCTCCGACTATATAGTCCATCCCTGCATCATTCATGAATACATGCATAACATACAGTACTCTCGTTTATTTCGAGAATCTCAATACATGCATCATGACATTGCATAAAACTAATCTCTCCTTTTCAGGTCATTTCAAAGTCGAAAGAATATTATCATCCAAGTGCGGTGCAAATACAATCGTATCAACGATTCAATCTCAATACTCATTCAAGACAATACAATTCTGACACTTCATTACGGGTCCTTCTTCAAAGATAATTCAGAAGTAATCAAAGAACTTCCCATCCTTTCTAGGAACATTTCTAAGTAATCTTTTCTAAGATGATTCATGTCCTTTCTAGGAACCTTTAGGTAATCTTTTCTAAGATAAGTCATATCCTTTCTAGGAACCTCTTTAGGTAATCTTTTCTAAGATGATTCATATCCTTTCTAGGAGCCTTTACAGGTCAGTCTTGTTTAAGACGTATCATATCCTTTCTAGGAGCCTTTATAGGTAGTCTTGTTTAAGACGTATCATATCCTTTCTAGGAGCCTTTCTAGGTAGTCTTGTTTAAGACATATCATATCCTTTCTAGGACCCTTTCTAGGTATTCTTGTTTAAGACATATCATATCCTTTCTAGGAGCCTTTCTAGGTTAGTCTTGCTTAAAACATATCTCATCCTCTTTAGGTAATCTTCCTTTAAATATTTATCCAACAAGTTTCTCAATTAATCTTCTACCAGACATTTCTTCCCGAGCTTTGTTAAAAGCCTAATCTCCTTCAAATCAGTAATCACAGTCTTCTTTAGGCCAGTGGTCTATCCTGTTCAGGAACCACTCTAGGAAGTCTTCTGCAAAACATTACTTCATCTCTCCTTCACATACAATCAATGCATATGATCCAGTCTAAAAAGCATCTGCTTTAGAAAAATAACTCTTCAAATACTCGCATGGCATCTTTAAGCCCATCTCCTACAAAAAGTCCCTATCCCAACAAGGGCAAATCTCTTGGGTATTCTAGTGTTCAATCCTCTTCCACCTTCAGACTCCGACAAGCACACAAGCCAATCTACATCTTCAGGTTTAAGAAAACTGAACAGGGGCAACTGTCATACCCCAAAATTTGCCCAACATATTTATCCATATTTCAGTCCATCTGACTCTCAAATGCTCAAAGATACACAAGAAGGAAGCATGCAGTCTCTCTCCTAAACAACAGCCCCTAAATTAGGGTTTCAGATTTAATCAAGGAATTTGAACTTCTGATACCTCAAGTGGATTCCATAATCTCTCATATGATTCAAAGTACCCTCATGCCAAGTCTCAAGCTCTAATTCCAAAGATTGCTCACTCAATGGCCCAAACAATCAATAATCGACTAGTTGACCTAAAAGTCAAACTAGAGTCAAACCACAGTAAAAACTTCTGATTTTTGGTCAACATCCTCAAGGATATGAGCACCATAGAACCCGGTTACTATTCTAGGACAGGTTGAACCAACTTAACTTCAGTGGGGAGGGTACTTACCTACGAACTTCACGCAAGCCTTTAAACCTAAGGATACTTATGTGACTTGTCTGTGCTTGCCACTAACCCTTTGGTTTCTTGCAGGTTTTTTCTTGTGGGACTCACTCATCCTTACTATCTTACGCTTTGCCTGATGCATTACATAATATCATGACATCATGACATCATAAGCATAACATGATTTAACTAACCCTTTCAAGGATCTTAGGAATTTAGGGCGCACAATTTTAGGTGCTCTTATCAAGGACTGAGTTCCTATCTAGGGGCAAGAGGATTTATTTTCCTCTGGCCACACACCTTCCAACCCAAAGGCTCAGCACCTATCAAGGGGCAGGAGGATTTATTTTCCTCTAGCCATATGCGTTCAAATTTAGAAGTATCCCGAATCAGAGGCTATGATCCACTGGATATGGTGAGCTTGATTCCCATAGAAGAAATTCTAGAAATTGCATATGTTAGTCCATGTTTTTTAAGAAGGGAAAGAATCTAACAAAAATTGCATATATTAGACCATGTTTTTTGGATAAGTGAAAGAAATTATAGAAATTGCATATGATAGTCCACGTTTTTGGAGAAGGGAAAGAGATTTGTAGAAATTGCATATGATAGACCATGTTTTTGGAGAAGAGAAAGAAAGTCTAGAAATTGCATATGATAGTCCACATTTTTGGAAGAGGGAAAGAAATTCCAGAAATTGCATATGTTAGTCCATGTTTTTTAAAGATGGGAAGGAAATTGTAGAAATTGCATATGATAGTCCATGTTTTTGGAAGAGGGAAACAAAATCCAAAAGTTGCATATGATAGTTCAGGTTTTTGGCAAAGGGAAAGAAATTTCAGAAATAGGCCATATTTTTTGAAAAAGGGAAAGAAATTCTAGAAACTGCATATGATAGTCCATGTTTTTCGAGAAGGAAAGGAATTCATGAAATTGCATATGATAGTCCACGTTTTTTGAGAAGGGAAAAAAATTTGCAGAAATTGCTTATGATAGACCAAGTTTTTGGAGAAGTGAAAAAAATTCTAGACATAGCATATGATAAACCAGGTTTTTGGAAAAGGGAAAGAAATTCTAGAAATTGCATATGATAGTCCACATTTTTGAAGAAGGGAAAGAAATTTGCAGAAATTGCATATATTAGACCACGTTTTTGGATAAGTGAAAGAAATTATAGAAATGGCATATGATAGACCACATTTTTGGAGAAGGGAAAAAGATTTGCAGATATTGCATATGATACACCATGTTTTTGGAGAAGAGAAAGAAAGTCTAGAAATTGCATATGATAGTCCATGTGTACGGAAAAGAGAATGAAATTCCAGAAATTGCATATGTTAGTCCATGTTTTTTAAAGATGGGAAGGAAATTGTAGAAATTGCATATGATAGTCCATGTTTTTGGAAGAGGGAAACAAAATCCAAAAGTTGCATATGATAGTTTAGGTTTTTGGCGAAGGGAAAGAAATTTCAGAAATAGGCCATATTTTTTAAACAAGGAAAGAAATTCTACAAATTGCATATGATAGTCCATGTTTTTGGAGAAGGAAAGGAATTCCAGAAATTGCATATGATAGTCCACGTTTTTGGAGAAGGGAAAGAAATTTGCAGAAATTGCTTATGATAGACCATGTTTTTTGAGAAGTGAAAAAAATTCTAGAAATTGCATATGATAAACCATGTTTTTGGAAAAGGGAAAGAAATTCTATAATTTGCATATGATAGTCCACGTTTTTGAAGAAGGGAAAGAAATCTCCCGAAATTGCATTTATTAGACCACGTTTTTGGATAAGGGAAAGAAATTATAGATATTGCATTTGATAGTCCACATATTTGGAGAAGGGAAAAAGATTTACTGAAACTGCATATTAAAGACCATGTTTTTGGAGAAGAGAAAGAAAGTCTAGAATTTGCATATGATAGTCTACGTTTTTGGAGAAGGGAAAGGAATTCCTGAAATTACATATGATAGTCCACGTTTTTGGAGAAGGGAAAGAAATTTGCAGAAATTGCTTATGATAGACCACGTTTTTTGAGAAGTGAAAAAAATTCTAGAAATTGCATATGATAAACCATGTTTTTGGAAAAGGGAAAGAAATTCTAGAAATTGCATATGTTAGTCCACGTTTTTTAAGAAGGGAAAGAAATTAACAGAAATTGCATACATTAGACCATGTTTTTTGGATAAGTGAGAGAAATTATAGAAATTGCATATGATAGTCCACGTTTTTGGAGAAGGGAAAAAGATTTGCAGAAATTCCATATGATAGTCCACGTTTTTAGAAATGGGAAAGAAAATCAAAAAGTTGCATATGATAGTTTAGGTTTTTGGCAAGTGAAAGAAATTTCAGAAATATGCCATATTTTTTTAAAAAGGGAAAGAAATTCTAGAAATTGCATATGATAGTCCATGTTTTTGGAGAAGAAAGGAATTTCTGAAATTGCATATGATAGTCCACGTTTTTTGAGAAGTCAAAAAAATTCTAGAAATTGCATATGATAAACCATATTTTTGGAAAAGGGAAAGAAATTGTAGAAATTGCATATGATAGTCCACATTTTTGAAGAAGGGAAAGAAATTTGCAGAAATTGCATAGATATTAGACCACGTTTTTGGAGAAGTGATGGAAATTATAGAAATTGCATATGATAGTCCACGTTTTTTGAGAAGGGAAAAAGATTTGCAGTAATTACATATGATAGACCATGTATTTGGAGAAGAGAAAGAAAGTCTAGAAATTGCATATGATAGTCCACCTTTTTGGAAAAGGGACAGAAATTCCAAAAATTGCAAATGTTAGTCCATGTTTTTTAAAGATGGGAAGGAAATTCTAGAAATTGCATATGATAGTCCACGTTTTTGGAAAAGGGAAACAAAATCCAAAAGTTGCATATGATAGTTCATGTTTTTGGCGAAGGGAAAGAAATTTAAGAAATTGCATATGATAGACCATATTTTTAGAAAAAGGGAAAGAAATTCTAGAAACTGCATATGATAATCCATGATTTTGGAGAAGGGAAAGGAATTCCTGAAATTGAATATGATAGTCCAAGTTTTTGGAGAAGGGAAAGAAACTTGCAAAAATTGCTTATGATAGACCACATTTTTGGAGAATTGAAAAAAATTCTAGAAATTGCAAATGATAAACCATGTTTTTGGAAAAGGGAAAGAAATTCTAGAAATTGCATATGATAGTCCACATTTTTAAAGAAGGGAAAGAAAATTGCAGAAAATCGATTATGTGCATTTTTCTTATGCTAAAAATCGATTACTGTTCTTCGTTTCAATTTGATACCAATTCTCGCTTCTAGGTTTTTTCCCTTTCTAAAAGAAAATCGATTATGTGCATTTTTCTTATGCTAAAAATTTGATAACATGACTTCGAAAATGGAAATTACTCCTCGTTGTTGATGATAGTAATACTGTAAAAAAATGATTGTTTGATTGAATTATTTGATGATTTAAATTGTAGAGTGAGTTTTCTAGCTTCTAACAATCATGTCTTAATGTTCTTTGGAAGAGTTATTTTCTGCTTGTTATTGTGAATTCTATTATGAACTGACAGAATTGTTTATATATATAAATTATTGGAGGGGTGATAGTACATGCAATAGTGTTGTCAAATAGCGAATATAATCCGATAGTCTAGTGGAATTTGAACAAATTACTATTGTTCTGCAACACACAATTAGTGTTATTAAGTGTTGTCAAATTGCAACTAATGTGACGCCATAGTGCTGCTTTTGACATTTGAATAATTAGTGTTTTTGTTTAGCTTACTTAACAATAAATCCATGATTTACTATTGTTGTTGTGGCTGCCCGGATACTAATAGCATGATAAAACCATGAGTTAATTATTGTTTTGCCCACTTTTGGACTTAATTGGAATATACCATGAACTTGTTGGTTTTTAAGCTATGGATTATGACCTCATTTTTATACTCTTCAATTAAGTTTTTTATTTTATATTTTTTAGGAATATCTTTGCTAGATAGGGGTTACTTGTGAAGAGTGAAAGTTTGATCGTTTTCAAGAATCTTACATTGTGTGGGTCTAGAAGTTGCTTACTACTATACAGGTAATTAATTGTTCTCTCTCGCCAAAGTAATATGTTGCGTTTTATTGCTTCTGATTCATTCCGTGTATCCTTTACGTTTTGACAGAAACGCATTATACCGTTATGTTCCTTAATAATCAGTTGTTTTTGTTTAGCTTAATTAATTAAGACATGAGTGATAGATTCTAAACTGTGTTAATGTTTTAATGTATTGAAGTTTTAACATGAGTGATAGATGTACTATTTTAATATTGTTTTAATAGATAGATATAAGAGATGTTTATGTTATAATATATTTGTGGTATAGACTAGTGATGAACTTACTAACTTTGTGAATTGAATTCGCCATAGGGGTTACTTGTGAAGAGTGAAAGTTTGACCGTTTTTGTTTAGCTTAATTAAGACATGGATAAGACATGGATGAATTCAAACCGATTGTCGAAAGAGTACGAGAAAGGGGTATGGGAATTCGTTGAGTTTGTGGTTGCGCACTTCAAAGACCCGATTCGAATACCGTGTCCTTGCTTGGGTTGCTGTTATGGGGATAAGGTTGACGGGAATAAGTTGGCATCGCATTTACTACGGTTTGGAATTGATAGAAGTTATACAGTTTGGAGTTTGCATGGTGAGAAAAGTAACGGGAATGTTGAGCCGAGGTGTAATACAAAGTATGCTTCAAACGACGATTGCACAGACACATACGATTGCGATCGAGTCGAAGAGATTGCAGAAGCGCTTGAAGAAGATCCTGAGGATTGTCCCAAAATGTTCGAGAGGTTGGTAAGCGATGCAGAGAAACCGTTGTATGATGGTTGTTCAAAATTCACAAGATTGTCTGCGGTGTTAAAGTTGTACAACTTAAAGGCGGACAATGGATGGTCGGATAAAAGTTTCACAGAGTTATTAGCCCTTATGAAAGATATGCTACCAAAGGATAATGTTCTTCCCAATCGAACGTATGAAGCCAAAAAGATGTTGTCCTCTATTGGCATGAGCTATGATAAGATACATGCATGTCCAAACGATTTCATTTTGTTTCGAAATGAGTATGCAGCGTTGAATGAGTGTCCTAAATGCGGTGCCCCTCGATATAAGAAAAAGTTGTCTCCGGCCAAAGTCTTATGGTATTTTCCTATAATTCCGAGATTTAGACGCATATATCGTAGTGAAACCGATTCAAGACACTTGACTTGGCATGCAGATGAAAGAATTATTGATGGAAAGTTGCGACATCCGGCAGACTCACCACAGTGGATGAAAGTTGATACTGATTATCCTGAAGGAAGGTGCTCTCCGTGAAATCAATATGGATGAGGTATCTTTGGTGTTGAATTCATGTCACATATTGCAATAGATGACTTGGAAGAGATTTTTACGCATGAACAACTAGGCGTCGCTAATATGCACTCATACATCCGGTAATATTCACTCATCCGATATATTATTTAATTAGTTGAACAATTTATTTAAACATTTCAATGAAAATAATCTAATATGTTTATTATGTTTTTATTTAAGGTTGTTGCATGACAGAGTGTTGCGCGGGACTGCATTGTCAAACAGATTCCGTTTTGTGTCTTCCGCCCATTGCAGCGGAATGACAATTGCTTCGGAACCGGAATCAGTTAGACAACGCTTAGTCGATAGATTCATGTCATCCGGCAATACAGAAAGTCTGATTCTATGGGCGTATAATACCCGACCAGTAGGGTTAGTTTCTCATTCTTGGTTCATCTAATCTTTGTTTCTTTTGTGTAGCTAAATTTTCATATAACCTATTATTTTAATTTATAGAGCACACTGGTTGTTGCTTGCTATCAACCCGATAAGAGAAGTGGTATATTTTCTGAATTCGGTAGATGGTGAGTGGAGCAATTATCCGGCTATGAAGGAAATTATTGATTTGTAAGTGGGATCGTTCTAAATATTCTTGTATATTTATATATTTAATTATTTGTGAGATTGATCTAAATATATGCTTTTATATTTTTGTTAGATCAATACAAGTGTTCCGAAGTCAACGAGACGCACAGGTATCCCGGACTAAATCAAACAACATTACTTGGATCAAAGTGCAGGTACATTATTTTTCACAATTTTGCTTATAATATTTATGCTACTTGATAAAACAAGACGTACAACTATAAAATCTTATTTGTTTTTCTATGTAGTGTCCGATACAGCGAAACAGTTCAGACTGCGGATACTTTGTTTTGAGGTTTATGAAAGAAATCCTTCAAATGAATCAATTAGAGATTCCAATCACGGTATGGATTTATAACTTAATTAGATAACTTCTTATAATTTATTACATTTAACTAAATCATTCATATTATGTTTTTATTCTGTAGTACTTTGACGAATTCTGTGCTGCTTCTTACCCGAGACTTAAGTTGGAAGAAATCAAAGAGGATTGTGTCAATTTTATATTCATCAGCTATTCATGCAGTAGGATTTGTGTCGATTTGAAGAGAATATTATAGTACTCTAGGATATATGGTTACTAACTTTGTTCATATTGTTGCCAATATTTGAAGTATAATATTGTTGATGCTAGAGATTTAGTTTGTTTGACATAATGATGTATATATATAATTTTGGATATTATAATGGTATTATATTAGTATATATATAGTCCTACCTATGGTTGAAAATATATCGTCGAAAATATATTACAGGTCGAAAATATTACAGGTTGAAAATATATTACAGGTCGAAAATATTACTGTAGCAACCTGCCTAAAAATTTCAGCTTTCGAGTCGCCACCTATTCTGAAGGGCGAATAGGAAACCCTACGCAGATAAGAGATTGAGGGTAAGTTATTATAATCAGGCTGAGGGAAGGTATGAGGCACCCTCAGCCCTTTCCTAAAGGCTAACAATCAAAGATTAGGGTTGCATGGCAGGAAATTAGGGAGAAATGTGGCAAACAGAATTTTAAGACATGATTGAGATTTTGAAGAGGGGGACTCGCCTTGTTGCCAAGTGCCTACGTACCTCCTTAGGGAGGATCAGAGTCTACGTAGTTCGGGAAGAGTTGTACGCCATTTAGAGTTGGAATTTGATTTGATATGGTTTTTTTAGAGGCTTTTTTGGTCAGCCTATCGCAGTTTGGGTTTGTAATTGTAGTTTTGAATGGAATTTAGAATTATTAGGATTTAGGGCGTACAACCCTGATTTGGCACTATTAACCGCGATAATCGATTGATTCAATTACCATAGTTAAAAGATTTGAAATTTGCATCACTACCAATTTTAATCGATTGATTCGATTATCACCAATAATGAATTAAGGTATATTTTAATAATTTTTATAGAATTTTTAGATGCATTGTTACCCCTCGTAATCGATTGATTCGATTAAAAAGAATAACAAATTAAATTGAAGGGAAAACGGTTAATCATCACAACTAATAAAATAGTTGCAACCATTTAATCGAATATAATTTAATTGGCATATTAATTAAATAAACATTTTAATTAAAATTTATTGATTTCATTGAGACTTTTATCCAGTGTGATTATATTGAGGGTGTATGATATGGGGCCTTGAATCAGGAGCGTGAGATCTAAACCTAGTGAAGATTAAAGGCCAGATTTAAGGGGTGCATGGTGCTCTGTGTGCAGGTGTATGCACTGGATCACATAACATTTCACAGAAAAATAATATGTTGGAGGGAGGGCTCGAACCTGCGACCCTCCACTCCCAAACGCGTCTCACAACCAACCAGCCAAGCCAAGCGCTTTGTTTAGTATACGCTTTCAGTAAAACAAATAAGACAAAAGGTTCTAAATGGGAAAGCACGCGCGCGAGATTCAAACGAACCACTGGGGTTCTGCCACGCAGTCGTCTTCTTCACAGATTTCACATAGAGTCTGCAAATTTAGCTACGAGATTGCTACGGCTTTGCTCGTAGCAAATCAAATACGAAAATAGCGAACAGAACATACACTCACATAAATCTTTCGCGACCCTTGAAATTGTCTCGTTTAAGCCATGCGAATCCACTTATATATTCAATTTGTCTCAATTTTACACTTACAGAAAAACCCCAATTAAAACCCTAAAAAACCTTACACGGCCGTTAATGGTGACACACGAACAAACCACCCAAACTTGAATTCAATCATTCAGAAACGTTCACAAACATCATATGAATTATAATATACTGCCAATGATCATTGAGAATGCATATATTGGTCGGATCGAGAAGGTTTTTAAAACGACTCACCTTGACAAATATGAGGTAATTCTGGGGGTGCTGAGGCAGAGAAGTGATCCACACACGTTCCAAATCCCTTGCAGAAGCTTTTGAAACCTTTTATTCTTGTTGAAAGCTCCAAATTCTCCAAAACCGAATTGATGTTCTTGAAGCCTTTTTTTGGTTCTTGCACTCTTGCCTCTGATCAGAATTTTTCGCCCCAACCCTTGTGCCTTGTGTTTAGTACTTATAGGAGATGCAATTTAGGTCAAAAAAAGAATCAAAAAGGCCTTTGAATCAAATCTTTCCATTGTTGAGAAAATTTGATTTTTCTTGAATAAAAATCTTTCTATTTTGGTCATGATTTGCATTTGGTCTTTCCATATTGATTATGCACGAAATTAACAATATATTTTGCCATTAATACTGATTGAAATTGGCCCCTATGAATATTGTATCATAATATTTGATTTTATACTTAATTAAATCATAAAAATGAAATAAAAAATATATTAAATCAATTAATTTGATAAATTTCGTGCCCTTTTGTTTTGGACAAGATAATGGCTTGTGGATCAAGTTTGTACCATAAAATCATAGGCCCATTTGCAAAATTTCTCCTTTTGAACCCTCCTTTTTCACATTTGGTCCCTCAAAATCACCTAACTTTGATCAAGCATATCTCACTCAATTTTTAAGCTATGAGGGAGATCTAATACTTTTTAGAAACCTCAAGAGGTCCTCTACAAGCCACTTTGGAACATATTTCTCATTTGAAGCTTTTATCTTGATCATATCTCTTCTGGGAAAAAACTACTTTTGAAGGATGCCTGAAAAATGACCTGTAATCTTTTGCCTCATATCTTCTAAATGAAGCATTTCTAGCCTTGGCTTGTGAGACACAAAGTTGTGGAGAATCCAATTTTCTTCAAGATAGGCTTTGAGTGGGGAATTTTTGATGTTCCATGTGAAAGTTATGCCCAGTCAAAGTTGGGTTGACTTTCTCCTAAGAAACCCTAATTTGAACCATTTCATGTTTGTTCATTTTTGAGTTTCTATTAATGGAATCATGATCAATTCTTGATCAAATGATGGTTATGCACTCCATACTTGATGTTTGCCCAATGATTAAGGTTTGGATCATGCCTTGATTGTAATTGACCTTTCAATTTGGATCAGTTGACTGTGAATTATCTGGATTATGTGAATGAGCCATGCTTTGAGATTTGAGCCTTGCTTTTGTTATGAGAAAAGTATGGGAGGTAAATTTTGGGGTATGACAGCTGCCCCTATTTAATTACCTTTGATTGAATGGAGTGAGAATACGCAGTTCTCACGTCTTTTGATCGAAGAGTTATTAAATAATGGAAGACCCCTTGAATTTGCCTTGTACCCGGTAGTGGAGAAGGATGCCTTGTTAAAGTAGTTACCTTACTTATGGCGCTAGCAGGGGTTTGCAGCTTATGGGTAACTCACTTACTATAATTCTAGTAAGTCGTCGCGGTTGGTATACCCATTCACTATCGTAGTTGGAATAAGTCTGTCGCAGATGGTATGACCCACTTACTATAGCTCTAGTAAGTCGTCGTAGTTAGCCATACCTGCTTACTATCGTAGTTGGAGTGAGTTTATCGTAGATGGTAAGGTCCACTTACTTTTCAGTAAGTCGTCGCAGTTGACCGTACCTACTCACTATCGTAGTTGGAGTAAGCTTATCGTAGATGGTAGGGCCCACTTACTGTCAGTCTAGTAAGTCGTCGCAGTTAGCCGTACCTGCTTACTATCGTAGTTGGAGTGAGCTTATCGTAGATGGTAAGGTCCACTTACTTTTCAGTAAGTCGTCGCAGTTGACCGTACCTACTCACTATCGTAGTTGGAGTAAGCTTATCGTAGATGGTAGGGCCCACTTACTATCAGTCTAGTAAGTCGTCGCAGTTGACCGTACCTACTCACTATCGTAGTTGGAGTAAGCTTATCGTAGATGGTAGGGCCCACTTACTATCAGTCTAGTAAGTCGTCGCAGTTAGCCGTACCTGCTCACTATCGTAGTTGGAGTAAGCTTATCGTAGATGGTAGGGCCCACTTACTGTCAGTCTAGTAAGTCGTCGCAGTTAGCCGTACCTGCTTACTATCGTAGTTGGATTAACCCCAAAAGGGTTACTTGTCTTGATGCGGGCGAGTTACGTGTATAAAAGGTTATCTTGCAAATGTGTATGCTCATGATTTTGTTATTTGTATGATGAATGTTTGTATGCGGATGCAGGTCATGTGAATGTTTTGTATGTAAATGCGATGTGTATGAGTGTTTATGTAAGTGAATATGTAAGTATGATGACTTTGGGGTACTATCTTTTGTCACCCATTGGAATTTGTTTAAGATCTTTCGAGCAACTTTACGGGTCTTGACTCAGATCGCCCGGGGCTAGTATGTTGGAATATGGCGGTGTTGTTTTTTTTTTTTAGGGTTATCATATCATCAGGCGTATATTGGCTGCCGGAGGTATCGTGGTTTTATCCCCTTTATTTCAGTCTAATGATTTGTAAGTTTCCTGTTTTAAATACGAAGTTTAAAGTTTATGAGAAATAAATTATTCTTTGCACTTGGTATTGGAATGATAAGAGATGCAGTGTGAAAGGGAAAAGCTTTTATTGATTATTGCCTTAAATTGGCGAATGTACAAAGGGTGTGAGAGAAAGAAAAATGACAAATAGAAATGACATTAATACTGCTATTGCTCTTTTTTTTTTACTATCGAGGGCCCCAATAATCCTTTGACTTCGGAAGTTGATGATTGCTCGATTTCCTATCCTTTACGAATTGTCTTGGGCTCGTAGCTTGAAGCCTTACCCCTGCTAGGCATAGTACCTCTTGACTGCATCTGAATTGATTGGGTGCGGTAGCTCATCCCCATCCATTGTAGTGAGGACTAATGCCCCTCCTGAGAACACCGTTTTTACAATGTATGGACCTTCGTAGTTAGGTGTCCATTTTCCACGGGCGTCGAGTCGAGGTAACAG